>NW_027508869.1:110000-112158 GCF_051911475.1 Siphateles boraxobius
GTGAGTGTGTGCATGTGTGAGTGTGTGCATGTGTGAGTGTGTGTGAGTGTGTGCATGTGTGAGTGTGTGTATGTGTGAGTGTGTGCATGTGTGAGTGTGTGCATGTGTGAGTGTGTGCGTGTGTGCGTGTGTGAGTGTGTGCGTGTGTGAGTGTGTGCGTGTGTGAGTGTGTGCGTGTGTGAGTGTGTGCGTGTGTGAGTGTGTGTATGTGTGAGTGTGTGTGTGTATGTGTGAGTGTGTGTATGTGTGAGTGTGTGCGTGTGAGTGTGTGAGTGTGTGTGAGTGTGTGAGTGTGTGTGTGAGTGTGTGCGTGTGTGAGTGTGTGCGTGTGTGAGTGTGTGCGTGTGTGAGTGTGTGCATGTGTGAGTGTGTGCATGTGTGAGTGTGTGCATGTGTGAGTGTGTGTATGTGTGAGTGTGTGCGTGTGAGTGTGTGCGTGTGAGTGTGTGCATGTGTGAGTGTGTGCATGTGTGAGTGTGAGTGTGTGTGAGTGTGTGCATGTGTGAGTGTGTGCATGTGTGAGTGTGTGCATGTGTGAGTGTGTGCATGTGAGAGTGTGTGCATGTGTGAGTGTGTGCATGTGTGCGTGTGAGTTTGTGCATGTGTGAGTGTGTGCATGTGTGTGCGTGTGTGCATGTGTGAGTGTGTGCATGTGTGAGTGTGTGCATCTGAGTTTGTGAGTTTGTGAGTGTGTGTATGTGTGAGTGTGTGCATCTGAGTTTGTGAGTGTGTGTATGTGTGAGTGTGTGCATGTGTGAGTGTGTGCATCTGAGTTTGTGAGTGTGAGTGTGTGTATGTGTGAGTGTGTGCATGTGTGAGTGTGTGCATCTGAGTTTGTGAGTGTGTGTGTGTGAGTGTGTGCATGTGTGAGTGTGTGCATCTGAGTTTGTGAGTGTGTGAGTGTGTGTATGTGTGAGTGTGTGCATGTGTGAGTGTGTGCATCTGAGTTTGTGAGTGTGTGAGTGTGTGTATGTGTGAGTGTGTGCATGTGTGAGTGTGTGCATCTGAGTTTGTGAGTGTGTGTATGTGTGAGTGTGTGCATGTGTGAGTGTGTGCATCTGAGTTTGTGAGTGTGTGAGTGTGTGTATGTGTGAGTGTGTGTATGTGTGAGTGTGTGCATGTGTGAGTGTGTGCATCTGAGTTTGTGAGTGTGTGTGTGTGAGTGTGTGAGTGTGTGTGTGAGTGTGTGTATGTGTGAGTGTGTGCATGTGTGAGTGTGTGCATGTGTGAGTGTGTGCATGTGTGAGTGTGTGCATGTGTGAGTGTGTGTGAGTGTGTGCGTGTGTGAGTGTGTGCATGTGTGAGTGTGTGCATGTGTGAGTGTGCATGTGTGAGTGTGTGCATGTGTGAGTGTGTGCATGTGTGAGTGTGTGCATGTGTGAGTGTGTGCGTGTGTGAGTGTGTGCGTGTGTGAGTTGCATGTGTGCATGTGTGAGTGTGTGCATGTGTGAGTGTGTGCATGTGTGAGTGTGTGCATGTGTGAGTGTGTGTATGTGTGAGTGTGTGCGGTGTGAGTGTGTGCATGTGTGAGTGTGTGTATGTGTGAGTGTGTGCATGTGTGAGTGTGTGCATGTGTGAGTGTGTGCATGTGTGAGTGTGTGCGTGTGTGAGTGTGTGCGTGTGTGAGTGTGTGCATGTGTGAGTGTGTGTGAGTGTGTGCGTGTGAGTGTGTGCATGTGTGAGTGTGTGCATGTGTGAGTGTGTGCATGTGTGAGTGTGTGCATGTGTGAGTGTGTGGTGAGTGTGTGCGTGTGTCAGTGTGTGCATGTGTGAGTGTGTGCATGTGTGAGTGTGTGCATGTGTGAGTGTGTGCATGTGTGAGTGTGTGAGTGTGTGCATGTGTGAGTGTGTGCGTGTGTGAGTGTGTGCGTGTGTGAGTGTGTGCGTGTGTGAGTGTGTGCATGTGTGAGTGTGTGCATGTGTGAGTGTGTGCATGTGTGAGTGTGTGCATGTGTGAGTGTGTGTATGTGTGAGTGTGTGCATGTGTGAGTGTGTGCATGTGTGAGTGTGTGCATGTGTGAGTGTGTGCATGTGTGCATGTGTGAGTGTGTGCATGTGTGAGTGTGTGCATGTGTGAGTGTGTGCATGTGTGAGTGTGTGCATGTGTGAGTGTGTGTGAGTGTGTGCGTGTGAGTGTGTGCATGTGTGAGTGTGTGCA
>NW_027508870.1:0-17500 GCF_051911475.1 Siphateles boraxobius
ACTGTGTGTGTGTGTGTGAGAGAGAGAGAGAGAGAGAGAGAGAGAGAGAGAGAGAGAGAGAGAGAGAGAGAGAGGCGCGGGCGCGATCGAACTGTGTGTGTGTGTGTGTGTGTGAGAGAGAGAGAGAGAGAGAGAGAGAGAGGCGCGATCGAACAGTGGAAACATAAAACATACTCCGTCATTTTGTTCATAGAGGTTATCATTCAAACTGCAAAGTGTTTATATTTGTGTAACTTTCACTCGCAATAAAACACAACATTGTGCTTTTGTCACACTCTAAACTCTTGTCAAACTCTTGTAACCTACAACTGTCACCCAACCAAACACACACAGTTTTAAAAGCAACATATTTATCCAACCCCATTTCAAAACAGTCTGTGGGTTACATCTTTTGGACATTAATCATATCGCATTGGTTTTCATTTCTTTTCTTCAGAGCAGTTACATATTCTACATTGATTTAAAAAAATCAGATGTGTTTTTAATGGTAGTATAATTTTATACGAAAATCAATTATTTACCATTCAGATGAGAACAAAGTTAGGGTGCATTAAAATTAAGGAAAACAAATATATTGATCCGTTCTTAAAGGATAATTCAGGTATTTAGCACTTGAGTCTATTTTCTAGTTAGTTTTGGATGAACTAAGTTAGAGTGGTGTGTAGAATTGTGACGATGGTCCTGTCTCGACTTTCTGAATCTTTTAGAATCGCCTCTGACCGCTTCAGAGTGAGTGTCTACCAGCATACACAAACATGTCCTTAAAACAACACTTAACGTTCGTTTTCAAAACTGTGCAAGAAGGACTATTGCAGTTTATAACACAGCAGGTAGACGGCATCTTGAACACTGCGTTCTTCCCTCCATGCAATCAAGCCTGGCGCCGTCTGTGTGTGCCGCGGATTCCCAAAATGCTTTGCGTTCACCACTGGCAATACGTCACGATGACGTCACATTAGCAATCTCTATTGTTTTCAGGACCATTAAACCTGTTTGAATCATGTTCATGATTTTTTTTTTGTGTGTTCACACAGCAAGTGCCAAAACTTTTACCAAGTTACCGTTACCAAGTGTCGTAAATAAAATAAATGTAATTTTTTTCAGTCAAGAATGACCGAAGATCACCAGAGGGTTAAGAAAGTAAATAAAGGAAAATTTTGATGTATAATTTCTAGATTGAAAGCAGCATACATAAACCATTATATATACTTTATTAGTCATTAAATACCGTAAACATGATAATCAGTTTTAGGTCATCATGTCTATGAAGTGTGTGGTAAAACTCACGCTGATGTGAGACTCTTCCTCGCTCCTCCTCTTCATCAGACTCATGGCAGCTTCTCGCAGTCGTCTCATCTCGTCTCTCTGCTGCTCGTTCAGCTTACACACACACACACACACACACACATTCATATATTCAATTCACATTTTTTGTATTGTGCTTTTCACAATACACCTCGTTTCAAAGCAGCTTTACAGAAAAAGCATGAGTCCACATTATAATTTACAGTGATCTGTTATTAGAGGAAACTGTCTTAGTTATGTATTACAAAAAATGTAACGTTACATATACAAAATCACAGTTAGCTAAAAATTTATTTATTTAAACAATGTAATAATTTAAGGCTAAACCAATAAGCTCATTGAAGTAATGAATACTGGTTTGTTAACAAATTATTATGACATTGAATCGACAAACACCAATGCTTAAACAAGGACATGCTTAAGCACAGGTTCACGTTTTCAATTCACATTTATTCACAATACACATCATTTCAAAGCAGCTTTACAGAAAATGCACGAGTCCATATTGTAATTTACAGTAATCTGTTATTAGAGGAAACTGTCTAAGTTATGCATTACAGAAATGTAACGTTACATATACAAAATCACAGTTAGCTAAACATGTATTAATTAAACCATGTAATAATTTAAGGCAGAAACATTGAGGTAATGAATACTTGTTTGTAAATGATTATGACATTTAGTAAAATGTATTATATATATATATATATATGTGTGTGTGTGTGTGTGTGTGTGTGTGTGTGTGTGTGTGTGTGTGTGTGTGTGTGTGTGTGTGTGTGTGTGTGTGTGTGTGTGTGTGTGTGTGTGTGTGTGTGTTTGTGCATGTATAATGAAAGCATCTGAATGTGATGATGAAACTCATAACGTTACCAGAGGAGGAAGAACACGAGCTCCATGAAACACAATCACTGAAGAAGGTTTCTGCGAGTCGTCATCATCATCATCATCATCATTATTATAATGACTGTTATAAAGTCTCTGAATAAAATCTTCATAACTCTCCATGACTGAAACACAGCGGATAAGTTACAAACACATCAAACTAAACAGACTCTGCTCATATATGGTTCAAATCTCCTAAACCACACTATATAAATGACCAAACAGCTTTGTTAAAGTTTACAACCGTGTCAAAAAGCGAAATCATATTTCTAAGCGTTTTACCTGCGTGTGTGAAGTTAAATCTTGATCAGCATGTTTGTTTACACTCGACCGCTTCCGCTCACGGCAACGGCCGTTAAAAACGGACTGGAGTTTCTCAACATTTGGATCCGGACTGACAGAAGCAGCGTCTGTTTAAATCTAAACATGATTTCATCGTATGATTTACAGATCACATTTATTATTGAGCTATAATTCTATTTCAGATTTCGGATGTGTCAGTAAACAAATTCCTTTTAAACCACTCTGCAGAATGAAATCCAGCCCGCGTTTTTCACACGTCCCAATGCGCGCGCTATTCAAGCGCTGTTATTAGCGGGAAAGAAGCTCTACTGCCCCCTAGAGACCCGGATGAACGGATTTCGACATTATTACAGCAGTCTTTCAGCAGAACAAAAGATTGAACAATGCCTGTTTTATAATCAGCCGTTATTACTGGATATAGCAGTCTGTATAAATCAGTGTGTCTCAGATGGAAATGAGAAAAATTAGTAAGGGATTCTATAAAATAGTGATCTCACTTTTACCATATTTTCATATTTTTCACCTCAAAAAGATGATGCAAAATCATTCACGGAATAAATAAATCATAAGCGATCTAATTCTGACTCATCACCTGTCAAGATTCAGATATTATAATGCTATATCTAAAATCTGATAAGCTAAAATGAAGTGACATAATGGAAAGGTGTTGTAATTAAAATTTGTAAATAATATTCATCCTTATAAGATTTTAAAAAATAGTGCTGAATCTTTCTAGTCGACCAAATATTCCCAGCAAAGATGAGTATATGTTCACTATAGACATATTTTCTATGTTTTTTAAATATATCTTTTTCTTTTAAGATAACATTCAGATAACATTCCCATTATTTTTGAATTTTCTCTAAAAGTTCAAAACTTACTTTATGAAAAAAATGCTTTATGATGATAAATGATTATTAATTATCATGGCCTGGAAATCAAAAACCTTTTTTTAGTGCTTGGCAATTATTAATTGCATCCAAAATAAAAGTTTGTGTTTACATCAAAAATGTGTGTGTACTGTGTATATTTTTTATATATATATAAATACACACATATGCATGTATACATTTCAGAAATATTTGCATGTACGGATATATTTATACATAATCTATAGTATATATAAATATTTTATTTATAAATAACAAATATTTCTTAAATATATACATGCATATGTGTGTATTTTTATATACAAAATAATTATACACAGTACACACACATAAATAATGTAAACTAACTTTTATTTTGGATGGGATTAATAATGGCCCAGCACTAAATAAAAATATGCATGTTATACCATAAAAAAAATAGTTTTTTGTTCCCAACAGGAGTAATCGTGACCATATCTCAGTTTATTTCCATTTCCAGTCATTCAACACTAGTGTTCATTGATCAGGAGAGTAAAGCCGTGATGAAGAGGAGACTCCAGAGAGGAAGTGACATCAGTGATGATGTGGAGAAGTGTTCAGTAAACACAGTAATGTCACAGCACAGACGTCCCTCATGAGTCTGTCATGTTTTACTAATGTCAGGCCAGAAATACACCCGCCGAGAGCTGCTTCAAACTAGGTCATCCGCTACCTTTCTCTCTCTCTCTCGCGCTTTTCAGGGTCCATGGAAAAAAATTAAAAAATAAAATGTGGCGATGCTATTCATGGCACACCTAAAAAAAGGTTTTAATTCAGGAATATTTCTTATGCATGTTCAATTAGGTCATTAAATGACAACGAGACAAATGAAGCAAATCCTCACTTTTCAAAATGTATTTATTAGTCATATACAAAATAAAGTAAGCTGTATATCAACAAACATACAGTATATACATCAATAAATTAAAGGACGCCCCAGACTGACTGATACAGTTAATTTCATCATTATATACCAATACATTATATTCCTTATCTACAAATTGCAAAAAGTACAATAACTTAGTTGATAAATACTTACAATTAAATGGACTTTCACGGTATCTATATTTCCCATACAAAGAACTATAGGCCTATCTTAACTTTAATACACCCCATACAGTAAAACAATGTTTCTTTTTAGACAACAACAAAAAAAATCCATCGTAATAAACTCACAGCAATTTATAGCTTGACATTTCTGACCGTTTACATCAGATACTGTATGAGTCGCTGAAAAGGGGAGAAAAAGTTTGAAAAAGGGGGGAAATCCAATATTAAGAAGCTCAAGTTTCTTTTAAAATCATGTTATTTCACTAATCGGGCGTTTGTTTCGGGTTGTGACCAACGCCGATAAAAGTGCTGAGAAGATACAGGGCAAATCTAGAGGAAGAGTCAGATTTAAAATAATAAAATAAAGATAGTAAATGATTGAAACCTTTCCGAACAGGGAAAGCGGTTAAACCCGGACAGCAAACGGGAGAAATGAACTCTTAGAAGATTTGGACTCATTTTTCTTCACCCTGAAACGAAACATCTGAAGGCGTGTCCCACGAGGCCCTGATCTCCAGCTGAAACACATCAGGGCGAGACAAGAGCGAATAAAAGTCAAGATAATGTGTGAGTCTGAGAGTTTGCAGGAGAAGTAGGACAAAGCTTGGGATTTAAAGGTAGTTCAGGCTTTGCCCGGCAACAGTCTCTGACCTCCGGCAGATCTCAGAGGAAACGCGTCGCTATTGGACTCGATACGACGTACAACACGATTTCAACATCCTCGTCCTTCCCTCGCGCCTCTAAATCACCCGAAGACCTAAAATTATACTTTTTGCCAAGAAAGCTTATTTTTTATTTCATTTTGATGATATTGTTTTTATTTTTAATGCAATTTTTTATTTGATTTACATTTAAATTACTAGATTTGATCAATCAATAAATAGTAATTTAAGCACATTCCTCACAACTTAAATTCAAAATAACTCACTATTTCTTTTAATTCAGCTCAAAAGATCTTAAATCGGGAGTCTTTGCCGACCTCTTGTGAAAAAATAATAATATAACATGATATTTCATGACTCTAGATTGGGTTATATCTCTATATGGAGTAAATGAGCTGTTCCGCTGGGTCCTAAAGTCAGTTCTCTTCAGTGTGCATTTCAGATACACATTTAGACATTATAAAATAATTTTTTGGTAAAGTTTTAGCATTTTTAGCTTGAATTTTGAGGTACTGAATCATTCCTCGCATTCCATTCATTCCTAAGTGGCTCAAATTGAGGGAAGGATTTGTTACTTTTTAAAATATCAACCACAAAACTTTTTTGTTCAAAAAAAAATTGTGTATGTATTCGTGGTTCAAGTGTGACAAAAGTCTCTGATGAACACTCAATTATTATTATTATTATTTTTTTAATGACCCGAGGGAAGGATGATTAAAGAGATTCCGACGTGTGTGTGTGTGTGTGTGTTTGAGTGTTTTGGCTACAACCAGGATTGTCTTACTTCACTGTTAAGAAGCGAACGGCCTCCTGGGACACGGCACTGTTTCTATAAGGAAAGAAAAAATGAAAATATAGAGATTAAATGCTCAGTTGCAAAGCCCTTGTTGGGTAAATCTAGACGGCGATCGCTTTCTTTTTTTGCAGAAATGTTGCGTTTTTACGGACGACAACTTCAAGGACAGAAAACTATACTCCTACCGAGAGGTCGTGACCCCTCCCTACCACCAGCTGATTTGCATATAGGATCACAAGTCACCACGACGACCATAACGACAACAAGCCACTCCTCCTGGAAGAGAGATCGGGGAACGTCATTATTGGGCAGTAGTGCTACCTGACACACGAACAACGAAAATCACATCGTCATCATCGTTTGTGAGTAAGCTAGAAGAATTTTTTTTAGTCTTCAAAACCGCCTATACAATGCCAGACACGCCACAAAACCGCTACCATTGGTTACGAAAGCAATGCCGAGATGGAGCAAAGACTTTGTTACAAAACGATTTCACAGATTAGCCAGTCAGAGGAAGTTATTTCTGTTGATTTACATCGATTAAATAAAAAAAAGTCGTACAAATATACCTACAATGAATTGTTTCTTAAAATGCCAGATCAGTGCGGGGGGACCGAGTGAAATCACTATTATATCATCGGTGAGAAGTTTGAATCTTTTGAAGCAGATGTGGCCTTTTGTCACAAGATTAGACTAAGCAATGGAGAATCTTGTGATAAGCGTTAATACTGCGTTCATCATAATCGCAATTACTGACGATACCGAGAAGTACAAACTCTTTCCAAACGTTTCTGCAACTGTGGCGTTAGAGCTTCACAATCACAATTCTGAATAGACAACTAAACAAAATAACATGCAATTCACTAGAGCTTCTGACAAAATGTTAATTGCTGCAATCTATTTTAAAAACTATTTTTGTTTGAATGAATGATTCAATGACTCACTCATAAAGACTTGTTTTAGAACTGGATGATTCATTTTTTTAACAAATCTTGAGTGAATGATTCAATGACTCACTCATAAAGACTTGTTTCAGTACTGGTTGAATCAGCATTTTTGATCTCTTGAATGAATGATTCAATGACAAATACATTTTTTAACAGTCACTTGTCGCCACCTACTGGTGTAACAATGTAATTGATACAATCTTTATTTAAAGAATCAAGCTACATTTAAAAGGTGATTTACTCTATTTTGATCGCTACGGTAGACATCAGTGTTTATATCTGAACTATAAACTTTTATCCCAGTACTTCACTGATAATGTGAAATATTGTACAACAGAAATAATGATACTTTGTGATTGATCACGAAGGATTTTGAATCGAGATTGCAAGCTTTTAACGATTAATTGTGCAGCTCTGTTACATCGTGCAAATCATAAGCGTCTGTAACACATGCTAAATGTAATTTTTTCATACATGTGCACATTTTTGTAATTCTTCAGTATTTTATTAGAGCATATAGATGTCATCGATGGAGTATTGCACTGCCATCAAACGAAGCAACACATTTAGCATTGCAATTCTGTTGCATTGTTCATTGCAATAGAAACAATTTCAGAGTGCCGACAGAATTTATGAATTGTAACATAATTAGGTTAATAAGTCTCATAATTACTAGGGATGCACCAATGTATTGGCTATAATTGGTATCAGCCGATAAAAGCAATTATTTTCACTAATAATATCCTGGGGGCGGAAAAACGTGTCAGACTGCAACTCATACTGTGTGTGAAGGAAATGTCTCGTGTTGAGTTTAGGGCTGCCTAAGTTAAAGCGACAATAACGCATTAACAATAGCATTTACCTCAGGAAAGTTATCCAGTGTTCACAGTTCGTTAGTTAGCTATAAAAACATATGAATAATCGGCTATCGTATTGGCAGATATCATAATCAGCTATTGGTAGATAAAATTCTGAATAATCGGCTATCGGTATTGGCAGATATTCTGGATAATCGGCTATCGGTAGATATAATTCTGAATAATCAGCTATCGGTATCGGCAGATATTCTGGATAATCGGCTATCGCTATCGGCAGATATAATTCTGAATAATCAGCTATTGGTATCGGTAGATATAATTCTGAATAATCGGCTATCGCTATCGGCAGATATAATTCTGAATAATCAGCTATTGGCATCGGCAGATATCATTCTGGATAATCGGCTATCGCAGATATAATTCTGAATAACGGTATCGGCCGATATCATTATGGACAACTGGCTATCGGTATCGGCAGATATCATTCTGGATAATCGGCTATCGTATCGGCAGATATCATTCTGGATAATCGGCTATAGGTATCGGCAGATATCATTCTGGATAATCGGCTATAGGTATCGGTAGATATCATTCTGGATAATCGGCTATAGGTATCGGTAGATATCATTCTGGATAATCGGCTATAGGTATCGGCAGATATCATTCTGGATAATCGGCTATAGGTATCGGCAGATATCATTCTGGATAATCGGCTATAGGTATCGGTAGATATCATTCTGAATAATCGGCTATACTGTAGGTATCGGCAGATATCATTCTGGATAATCGGCTATCGGTATCGGCAGATATCATTCTGGATAATCGGCTATAGGTATCGGCAGATATCATTCTGGATAATCGGCTACAGGTATCGGTAGATATAATTCTGAATAATCGGCTATCGCTATCGGCAGATATAATTCTGAATAATCAGCTATTGGCATCGGCAGATATCATTCTGGATAATCGGCTATCGCAGATATAATTCTGAATTACGGTATCGGCAGATATCGGCCATTGGTATCGGCAGATATAATTCTGAATAATCAGCTATTGGCATCGGCAGATATCATTCTGGATAATCAGCTATCGCAGATATAATTCTGAATAACGGTATCGGCAGATATCGGCCATTGGTATCGGCAGATATTTTTCTGGATAATCGGCTATCGGCAGATGACATTCTGAATAATCGGCTATCGGTATCGGCAGATATCATTCTGGATAATCGGCAGATATCGGTATCAGCAGATATAATTCTGGATAATCAGCTATCGGCAGATATCATTCTGAATAATCGGCTATAGGTATCGGCAGATATCATTCTGCATAATCGGCTATCGGTAGATATAATTCTGAATAATCTGCTATCGTATCGGCAGATATCATTTTGTATAATCCGCTTTCGGTATCGGCAGATATCATTCTGAATAATCAGCTTTCGCTATCAGCAGAGAAATGTAGTATCGTGCATCTCTAATAATTACAGTACAGACATGAACGCAGCATTACAACAGCTCTGAGTTTAACATCTTTTCCTAATGGAGAAAGTATTTTGGCAAAAAAAAAGAAAATAATAGGGATAGAGACGGATCTTTCTTTGTTTTAAAGGTTGAGAAAAGGAATATTTTGGACAGCTTTGCATTATTGAAGAGCAACCATACATCACATCGCTTGTTTAAATCAGTGTGTTTAAAGGAGTCACTTCCCTGGCATTTAAAGAAAACAACAGAAAAAGAGAAGAAAGAAACAACAACAAATATACCATAGAAACATATTACACCAAAAATATATAAAAATCACACGTCACATAAAAAGGACTCAAACACAGGCGATACGGCCACTTTCCCTCCTCAGTTTGTGTCCCGTCCACTTAAACATGGAACACACAAACCGCATACAAACTATTGCAAGGATTCTGGGTAAGCGGCACTCGTAGCCTGCGTTGAGCTGAAATCAGAAGATAAGAGCATCACATCCACGTCGTAAACAACACCGCCACCTCACCAGTACAAATCACACCACACGCGCTAGTCCACAGTTTTACGCGCCTAGTCACTAGAAAAAGCTATTGACTTCAATAGTTAAGCCACTTTTGGTACAATTGCAAAAAAGAGAGCTATCAAACAACTTTAGAATTCTTTTTTTAAATGTTTTATAAATAATGCAAGATATTCTGTCTTTTTTTTTTATATAAAATTCAAGACTCTACCATATAGACAAAGATTCTTAGAATACGTTACGCAAATGTCACAGCAACAAAGTTATGGTAAAGCTTGTGAGATTTCACCAGTTTATGTCTTTCAGTCAGTCTTTCAAAAACAGAAACTTTTTTTTGTGTTTGTTTTCATATCTCATTCTTAGTAAAAAAAAAAAAAAACTGGCACAGAAAACAGAAAAAAAAATTCACTGGATCTACAGACAACGAGAGACATTTTAACCGTTGCTGTGAAGGTTACACAACATGAAATAAGCAGTATACCACAACCAAATGACAAGAGAAGGTTACACAAAGCAAACAAAACCTCATTTAACGTTGCGCAACATAAACATGTTATTGCCTTGCCGATAAAAATGATCTCCTGTCTTGAAACAGACGACTGGAGCACATAAACTGGTTGCAATATTCTGATAGCTACCATATGAACAACATTAGCTGACTTGACTCCGCCTCCACTCATCCTGCCCATCAGTGATTGGTCAGTGCATAAATAAGGCTCAGGTAAAGGGAGTTCCTCATTGGCTGATACTCTCTCCTTCAGTTCCAGACCGTGGAAGAGTTTGGAAGTCTGAACGGTTTAAAGTGTTTTGTGCCTGCAGTCCGTAAACAAAAGGACGGAAAAATGGCGAAACAGTAGATATCCAAAAAGAGAACAAAAAACACAACGCTGTATAAAAAGTACATTTCCAACAACATAAAACACTGAATGATCACACATCAATAAAACACTTGGACCCCATGTGAAAAACACAATACGAAGTCGCCAATATTTGTACAAAAAATTACAAATCTCACAGCAATATTACACACAATCCACCAGGAAAAATTTGGCTGCATGTTTTTTAGACTTAAGTAATTTGGAGATTTTCGTTTTGGAAGCCCAAGTGAATAAACCGTCCTAGATGTGCTTTCACGCTTTTTGTAAGCCACATTAGAGAGCATTGCAGCGAAAACTGTTTTTCATCAGTCTGCCTGAAATGGAGAAGAGAACGACGAGTCCCGCACCTAAACCCTCATGCACTGACCAACCCTTCGTCTGCGTGCCGTACTAAGATCTCGCGTCGGTTTTCGTTTTGACTATCGTGATAACACTGGTGGCTCCCACCTTTCCAGGAACGAGGGGCCCGATGACGGAGGTCAAGTGCCCTCGGTGGGATACGGGTACGGGCGCGTTAGAAACGGGCCCTCGCGCCACAGTTCTGGCGAAGCTCTGAAGAGCCTCGTATTTGGAGCGAAGCGCGTCCAGCTCCACTTTCATACTGGCGTTTTCCGAAGCCAGTTTCTCCACTTCCTGCTGAAGCTCCGCCTTCTGCCTCTCGAGCTCCTCCTTCTGAGTGACGCGCTTGACGCGACAGCTAGCGGCGTAGCCTCTGTTTTTCAGCGTGCGGCGCCGCTGCTTCAGCTGCAGGATCTCTTCTTTGGACAGGCCGCGCAGGTGCTGGTTGAGCTCGCGGACCGACATGGACACCAGTTCATCGTCCGTCAGACTCGTCCCGTTTTCGCCGGGCTCCCTCTTCACCTGAGATATAGAAAAACATTAAAGGTGCAGTGTGTAAATTTTAGCGGCATCTAGTGGTGAGGTTGCGAATTGCAACCAACAGAAGTTACGGCGGCCGACCGGAAGTGATATTGTCGTCTTTACAAAGATAAATTAAGAAATTAGATTTACTTAATTAAACAGTAAATCGGTGTAATTGCGAATATTATCGTTACTTGTTCATCATTGTGTCAGTGTTTCATTCGCTGACTTTAGCTAGCTTTACAGGAAGAACAACATAGTGACGAAACGCGTTTGTCCGTTTAGTTGTTTGAGTTTAATCCGTTTGTCATCGTCCGTCAGACCCGTCAGGCTCCCGTTTCACCTGAGAGTTGGAGGAACATCAACGGGAAAACGTTAAAGTTGCAGTAGGACTTCTGGGAAAATGCTAACTTTAGCCTGATAGCACTAAAAACGTATGTCCCGCCCTCCCCACAAATCGCAGTCCAAAGCCAAGAAGACCGGAGACATCCTGCAATACCAATATCATGTGTCATTCACCGGTGAGAAAACGTTATATTATAAAACGGATCGTTTTTTTTTCACATAAAACATGAGCCACGTTCGAAGCCGTTGTAAATTACTCAACACACACAGCGCCGCCGCTCCCACCACGCGTTTAACGCGAGTGCGTAGGGCACCAAGTGCTGAGGGGGCACCAAAAATAGCCTAATGAAAAATCAATCATCATATCATAGTCATTATACCGATATTATTTCAGTATAGAAATATTATTAGGCACTTTTTAGGGATGTATATAACAAAACAGGCGGAACAAGAGTATTTAATTGCTCTACTAAGTAACGATGGTGCCGCCGCCGCCTCAGTGGTCCGTTGGATTGCGCGTTAAAAATTTCAAGTTAAATTGGCCAAAAAAAAAAAAAAAAATTTCTCTGGGGGGGCATCATAAAGGAATTATGCTTAGGGCACCAAAATGGCTAGCAGCGGCACTGAACACACACACACACACCTGTGCGCGCATTACATCAGTATTACTGCGCAACCGCCGTTTGTGATGCTTTGTTGCTGCATGTGTTGCTTGGCAACCTCTTTGGAACTACATTGCTTGGCGGAGGAATAAATGTGTTACTATGTTATATTTTTGTCGCTGGTGTTTATTTTATGAATAATATATAAAATAATATTTAATATGTATAAATATTAAAATGAATATTTTTATGGAGTAACCCGCTCCGCGTCGTGCCTAACAACGTCCCTGAACTGTTCACTGTAAATCACAGCTTCGCAGGGCTTATTGCTTTAGTAGTTAGTAACTGCACTACAATACCTAACGTAAAGAAATTATTAAAAAAGGAAATAGATGCAGTAAGTTTTCGGTTTGTTTAACTAGCAAAACTTGTCAGTGTGAGATAATACTTCTTGCATGCCAGGGGTTCGACGATGTTTTCCTGCCATTCTCGAACTTTGTAGGACCGTTCGGACCGACGGCATCGATTGAAATGCTTTTTGATTATGAAACTTTAATTAAATCATAAAAATGTAATACAGAAAAAAAATAAAACAGACAATACAGAATTTCTGAAAATATTTAAACTATTGACTGATATGTAATTTTTAAATGACATATTTAAAAATTTGATTTGTATATTTAAATATATAATCTAAGAAATATATTTATTTATATAAAAAATATTTTCTAAATATATTATATAATTATATATTAAAAGTTTTAATTAGACACTATTTTGATAATCAAAATGTAATTAAATCATTAAAATGGAATCCAGAAAAATTAAAACAGAAAACATAAAATTGATTAAAATTTAAATAAATTATTAAATTGCTAAAGTTGTATTAACTCAATTGATTAGACATGCTTTTTGTTCATTCAAATTGAATCAAACCATTAAAATGGACTCCATCATCCGTCATCATTCACTCAATCCGAGGCAAAGACAGAAAGCGCTCACCTTCAAGGCCTTGTTTCCTTTGCTAGTGGTCGTCATGCCACGGGGAACCACTGCCAAGCCACGCAGATCTACAAAACACACACGCATTAGACGGTGAAACACTGGGAATCTACAACATGTGACGTTTAATGATGGATCAGAGCTGCGTGTGACTTCAAGGATGATGCTTATGATGAGAAACAGAAAGCAAAACAGTTTTGATCTCTCCTGTCACGTGTGAAAGGAACGTGGAAAAAAACAAACTGGACTAGAGAAAGTGATCACTTTGAACCCACGACTTCCTGTTTCTGACTTCCTGTGCGGTAGAGGCGGTTGGGAGCGTACTGTTTCCACAACACCGTCTCTGCATCCGAGCCAATGAGACGAAGGAGAAGCCGGGGGATTTACAGACGCCGGTGAAGGGCAACCAGAAAGACAGGAGAACGGGATCACTTCCAAAAAAACCCAACGTTAATAAACGACAATCACCGCCTGAATCAAACCGATCGAACACTGACACTGAAAAAAATACTTTTCTTACTTAGTATAAGTCCAAATATCTAAAAATTCTTAAATCAAGATGCATTTACTAGATGAGTAAAATGACATACGATATTATGTCTTATTTTTTAGGGAAATAAATCAAAAATAAGTGAGTTGTTGCTTTAAAAAATCAAAATGATCTGGTGTTTTTTAAGTAACAACTCACTTAATTTTTATTTTTTTCTCCCAAAAAACAAGGCATAATATCTTATGTCATTTTACTCATCTAGTAAATGCATCTTGATTTAAGAATTTTTAGATATTTGGAATGAAAGCAAGACAATACTAGGTAAGAAAAGCATTTTTGTGCTTCAGTGCAGTCAGTCTGCACACACAAACGCCTGTATCGTCTGATTAAACACAGGAAAGATATAGCTAGGTTTAAAAAAAAAAATCATGATTTTACAATCCATTTCCAATACAATGATATTTAATTCAACATACATCTCAATTTTTAGTCAGATACATTTTTACAATCTATTTAATGATTCACTGAATCAGATTTGAACCGATTCACTGAGAGAGTGATTCACTTGTTTGTCGAAAAATTAAGGGAATTGTTACATTTTCATTTGAAACATTTTTTAATATTAAGTTTTATGCATTCATACCAGCGTTTTTGATCATGTATTTGTTAAATAATCAAACACAACTTCCCCAAAAAGGAAAAAAAATCATAATAAAAATACATTGTTAAAAATTTAATTAAACATGCTTTTTATCAAAATCTAATTTTTAAAAAACTGAATTGAGAAAAACTGAAACAGGCAAATTAAAATCAGATTATATTTGAAATTAAATCAGATTATATATTTAAATACCATAAACATTTACATTTTATATCATCTAATACATATATTATATATTTAAAAAGTTTAATATATATTGTGATTTACTTCACAATAAGGTTGATGCATTAGTTAATATGAGCAAAATATTTTTTGCAGCATTTATTAATCTTTGTTAATAAAAATAAATAGTACAATTCTTGTTGTTCTTTATGTACTGACTAATGTTCACGGATACAACTCTTAATTCTATGTAATGGTTAGGTAGCACATTCGTAAAACACATGCTGTAGAAGAATCGTTTGTAAAGAGTTAGTAAAACATCTGTATCTGAACGCTGTCACGCCTCTGAATCACAGGACAACATTACTTTATCATCAACACTACATTATCTTTACTGTCACAAAGCCAAACCAGTTCTCACACCGTGATCTGTCATGCGTCAATCATACAGCAGAATAATCAGAAACTCATCAGCAAAACATGAGAGAGAGGAGAGAGACAGGATGAGATCACATACACACACACACACACACTCTCTCACATACACACACACTCTTACTCTCTCATACACACACACACACTCTCACTCTCTCAAACACACATACACACACACAGACACACCCACTCATAGACACTCTCACTCTCTCAAACACACACACACAAACACTCACTCTCTCATAGACACACACTCTCACAGTCTCACACTCACACACACACACACGCATGCACACACACACACACACACACGCGCACACACACACACACACACACGTGTCTACAATGACTCCCATTGAGGCGTTTGAAGGCACACAATGTGATGAAGGGTTGTCGTTGTTCCTGCCGCCCAGAGGCATCATGGGATACGGCGAGCGTGATTCTCCACATTCCTACACACACACAGCAGTTCAGCTGATCCAGGATCAGACATGAACGTAACAGGAAATTAAAAAAGCATCGGAAACACCTGCTCAATCCATATCTGACCCAAAGAACTGTATTTCCCTTTCAGTCGCCCCGTTCGTCGAGTCGACTCATCGGGATCACGCTTAGGGAGCCCGTCATCTTCCAGTATTGATAAAACGAGCCAATGCACATCTCACGCTCTGCCTGACACACAGGGATGGGGGGACGAGGTCTTATGATGGTTACAGTTGCCAAATTGTCAAAAGAACAAATTCGTCCATTCCTGGGTCACAAGAGGGTCAGACTGGTCGTGTGCGACCCTGTAAAGCCTTGCAGCCACACTGGCCCGCAAACATTACTCACTGGCCCGCCCACATTACTCACTGGCCCGTCCACATTACTCACTGGCCCGCCCACATTACACACTGACCCGCCCACATTACTCACTGCCCCGCCCACATTACACACTGGCCCGCCCACATTACACACTGCCCCGCCCACAATACTCACTGGCCCGCCCACATTACTCACTGACCCGTCCACATTACTCACTGGCCCGCCCACATTACTCACTGACCCGTCCACATTACTCACTGGCCCGTCCACATTACTCACTGACCCGCCCACATTACTCACTGACCCGCCCACATTACTCACTGACCCGCCCACATTACACACTGGTCCGTCCACATTACTCACTGACCCGCCCACATTACTCACTGACCCGCCCACATTACTCACTGACCCGCCCACATTACTCACTGACCCGCCCACATTACTCACTGGCCCCCCCACATTACACACTGGTCCGTCCACATTACTCACTGACCCGCCCACATTACTCACTGACCCGCCCACATTACTCACTGGCCCCCCCACATTACACACTGGTCCGTCCACATTACTCACTGGCCCCCCCACATTACACACTGGCCCCCCCACATTACACACTGGTCCGTCCACATTACTCACTGACCCGCCCACATTACTCACTGACCCGCCCACATTACTCACTGACCCGCCCACATTACTCACTGGCCCCCCCACATTACACACTGGTCCGTCCACATTACTCACTGACCCGCCCACATTACTCACTGACCCGCCCACATTACTCACTGGCCCCCCCACATTACACACTGGTCCGTCCACATTACACACTGGCCCCCCCACATTACACACTGGCCCCCCCACATTACTCACTGACCCGCCCACATTACTCACTGACCCGCCCACATTACTCACTGACCCGCCCACATTACTCACTGACCCGCCCACATTACTCACTGACCCGCCCACATTACTCACTGGCCCGCCCACATTACTCACTGACCCGCCCACATTACTCACTGGCCCGCCCAGGCAAGTTTGATCAAAATACATTTTAAGTCTATTTTTATTATTCAAATGTATTTAAGAAAATATATTAATATAAACCTGATTTATTGTTGACTGGTGTGTGTTAAAAAATGAATGGTCAAATATGTACTATTGTGTTAACATTTTATTGACTAAAAATGCGTTAGAACACGTTCATCTCGAAGACGAGTTCGTTCAGAATCAGCTTCATATAGCAGACTCGCTTTCCTTCATTCGTTCCCGGAGCGTCAGTGCATTTCCCTGCGGAAGCAGAGCGTCCGGTGACTTCAGTGGCGCTGCTTTCAACTGTTTTTTTCAGTGCTTCGAAACTAGATTGTCATTGGATCAGCGCTGGACGCCGGGCTTCTGTGTGATGATTGGAGGATCTGTCGAAAGACTGCATCTCCTTTTAAATTACAGCGATTTTGTACTATAAAAAGTGGCTGACGCTGAAGCTGTTTGAGATCTCTGTCCCATCGCGGATTCTGCAAGTGTATTCAAAACGAAAGACAAACTGCTGGAACCTATTTCTTGGTATTTTCTTGGCGAAATTGCTAACCAATTT
>NW_027508870.1:20000-32500 GCF_051911475.1 Siphateles boraxobius
AACCTGCCCAACACACACACACACACACAGACACACACTAACCAAACCCCTAAACCTACCAATCACACACACACACTAGCCCAACCCCTAAACCTTCCAAACACACGCACACACACACACAGTAACCCTAAACCTACCCATCACACACACACACACACTAAACGAACCCCTAAACCTACCAATCACACACACACACACACACACACTAACCCAACTCCTAAACCTGCCCAACACACACACACACACTAACCCAACCCCTAAACCTTCCCAACACACACACACACACACACACACACACACACACTAACCCAACTCCTAAACCTGCCCAACACACACACAGACACTAACCCAACCCCTAAACCTTCCCAACACACACACACACACACAGACACACACTAACCAAACCCCTAAACCTACCAATCACACACACACACTAGCCCAACCCCTAAACCTTCCAAACACACGCACACACACACACAGTAACCCTAAACCTACCCATCACACAAAACTTTCTGCATTTTTAAAAAACCTTTAATTATTTTTATTCCAGATTTACAAATGAGGACGTCACTAAAGGAAGAGTTTTTGGAGATTTTTGTCAGGTTTTGGTCACTTCTGAGAACAAATTTGTCCCCAAAATATAGTTAAGTAGGTACACACACACACACACACACACAAATGAGACTGGCGGACACCTGTAGACTTGCAGCTACAAACACACACACACGCAGCGTCCAATAAACTTCAAAAGCTCAACTCACTCTGAGAACAATGAACCATCGCAAATAAACTACTTTGCTTTATTTCATTGAAGGATGGATTTAATAGAAAAGTAGTAGTTTTAGAAGATGAACGAGTTGCAGCAGTTAATATAGAAGGCTCCAATGAAATTAGTTTTATTTTGGTCCTAAATTCCATTTATTCCTATTTCAATTTTTCTGGATTCCATTTCAATTCAATTTTAGTCATAAAAAAAATTATACATCAAATCAATTGAGCTCATAAAACTTCAAAATGTATTTCATTGGGCACAAATATTGATAACATTTTTTAAGTTTTGTTAACTCATCTGATTTGATTTCTTTTTTATGACTAAAATATAATTTAGTAATTTGATCAATCTTTGTGCTCTATGAAATCAGTTTTATTTTCCCCAAATTTTAAATTACATTTTAGTCAGAAAAAAAAATCAAATCAAATCAACTTTACTCAAAAAACAGTGACACTTTACAGTAAGGTTCATTAGTTAACATTAGTTAACATTAATTAATAATGAACTGCACTTATACAGCATTTGTTAATCTTTGTTAATTTCAACATTTAATAATACTTTATTAAAATCTTGTTAACATTGGTTAATGCACTGTGAACTAACATGAATTAACAATGAACAGCTGTATTTTTATTAACTAACAATAACAAAGATTAACAAAAACCGTCACAAATGTATTGCTCAGTTAGTTCATACATTAACTAATCTTTAACAAATTAACCTTATTGTAAATTGTTACCCAAAAAACTTCGAAATTGATTTCATATGGAACGAAGATTGATTCAATTGTTATTCTGATTTGATTTTTTTTTTATGACTTAAATGTAATTTAAAGTTTGGGGAAAATAAAACTGATTTCATAAGGCACAAAGATTGATTAAATTGTTATTCAATTTTTCCTATATGCATTTTTCTGGAATGCATTTTAATGAATAGTGAGCAGCTTTACAGACATCTGTGTGTTTGTGTCTCAGACGAAGGGCGTCTGAAGTTCCTCAGACACACAGGTTAATATAATGACACACAGTCTGTTTAATATTCATCTGAGAGGAGAGGACACCCGCTGCTGGACGCACAAAACACATTAACTCTGATAAAGGACTTCTGCTGTCCTCTGCCTGTGTGTGTGTGTGTGTGTGTGTGTGTGTGTGTGTGTGTGTGTGTGTGTGTGTGTGTGTGTGTGTGTGTGTGTGTGTGTGTGTGGGCTGCTGTTGCCGTGGTAATGAGGGATTCTTCCTCACTGACCCAAAGACATCACAAAAAAGACAGAAGTTTTCAGGATCAGATCCGCTTCAGCTCGATCACACATGCATCGCTGTCGGTCTTCACAGAACTTTACAAACAAACTGTAGTCAATCATTTTATCCCTTAAAACTCATCTTTTGATCACCGAAACGACATATTTAAGCATTTTTTCCTTGGAAAAAAATTTCTCCTTGCCTTAAAATAACTCGACACCCTTGCCTCATTTAGCATGCGAGGTTCTATGAATATGCAAATGAGCCCCGCCTCCACTCACTCAGAGATCCACTCGTTGACGATCACACGTTGATCTGATTGGTTACAAGGTAGTTTGTGACGTCAGAAACACCAGCGATTGCAAAGCGTGTTTTTGAGACTGTCTTTGGTTCACTGCAGTTTTAAGCAGAAAATACTCAGCAATGCTGTCGACTTATGAATTTACACATGCTTTGTCTTAAAGCACATTAAAAACACCACATAGACACATGGATTTTCAACACGAAACATTACGCTTACATTGTTTTTGCTTCAAATAAACTTTTCTGTCCTCTATAAAAATTAACAGATCTCTTCACAAAAAAAATTATAAATACTGTCAAATATATATGTATAAAGTATATAGACGTATTCTAATTAAAGCAACAAAAGTGATTGAGTGAGATTTTGTTGTGATTATTGTTTGATTGGCATTACTGACAGCAGGTTTATTAGGCTGCTGTCACTTTAAGACCGACTGCACAGATCCAACACTCGTGCACTTTCTTTCTCAAATGTTTATGTTCACTTATAACATAAATGATTGTGGTTACTTGCAAAGATGGGCATTTTGACACATAAATGTGTGTATTTAACCATCCAAGCCAAATTAGACTCGTCGTTACACACTTGTTTTAAATACTTCCACACATCCCAGCATGAAAATTCAGAAATCTTTTAACCATAGCAAAAGTAAATTTCTTATGTTCATTTTTCATCTCTTTTTTTTGTGTTTATTTAAAAATTAGACAAATATGATATTATTTTAATCTCCAACCTGTTATTTAACAGTTGAGATCGTTCTTTAATGCTGATGTAACCAGCAGAAACACCCGCCGGGTTTAGAACTATGATATTCTATTCTATACTTTTATGAATTCTATTGAGAAACCATGAGAAAAAGGTGAATAAAGACTGAGAGTAAAAGTTAATTATTAATTATTATAACTATGCTGTGTTTTACCAGTGTCTTTGTTGTCAAACTCAAAAATTATTTATTTTTAATTATTAAAAAATGCATGAAAAACTTTATTTTATTTTATTGACAAAATATTTTAGTTTGTGTTGTATATTTTCTTGATTAGATCAGATAACATTTTAATCTGTCATTTGGTCATGTTATAATGTACCACACCTATGGGGCATGTTGTCACACTTCACTTCCATTATTTTGGGTTAATAAAGAAAAAGGTACATACTGTATTAATGAAACAAAACCACATAATTGTACTATAAAAAAATGAATACTCTTAACCACTCTCCCCTAAACATACAGTGAAATAATTGAACTGTAGTAAGCGCCGAAAGACAACATGTATAAAATCACGCAATACTTAGAAACGCATGCAAAAATGTCCACCGGTTAATCGTGTCTGCCGGTACATCGCACACATGTAATGCCAGTACAGGATATTTAATCATCTGCAGGCGTGCAGTTTCAGACAAACTTGAGTCAAAAACAACCACAGAAGCAAAACTGCTAGAACTGTGAGAGAATGAAGAAGGGATGAAGAAAGGCAGGTGAGAGAGAGCGAGCGCTGGGGTTGTTAGGAAGCTCTCGGTCAAAACTGCCTCCTCGACACATTTGTGAAGCTTAGAGGAGGACGGTGGGATTGGGGTCGAGCGGAGGAGAAGAAAACAACTGAACTCAGCAGCCGACGCAAGAAAACCTGCAATTAGAAAGAGTTGTGCAGCGAGAGCTCGAGACGCGAGCCGGACTCCACCATACTGACTCAGAGAACATGTTCACTAATGCGGATGATGGCTTTCACAGTAACATTATAAAATCTGTCAGGAAATATCACTATTCTTTGCATTTATTCAGCAAAATAAACAAGAAATATGTATTTTAATTATGTATAAATTTATTTGATTTCATTTAACATGTTGAATCTATTCTGTTGGTTGAAACAAAATTATAATAAGTAAGTATATTTGTTAAAGGAAGCATTATTTAAACCGAAGAAATAGATTAAAATTGTTTAATGAAATCTAAACTAAACAAGAATAATAAAACCATCAATAAATAATTAAATTAAAATATATATATACACAATTATATTTTTCATTGTATACTATAAGAAACACAGAGCAAATAAATAAATAAGAATCGGTATCGCTGGAAATAAGGTTCTAGTTGTTATTAGTGCTTATTACTATTGATCAGCTCAGGTCTATTAAGTAATGTTTAACAGATACAACATTTTGATTTTAAAAATGTACTAGTAAATGTTGAAATGAACATTAACTAAAATTACAAAATGCTTTACAACTACTTATTGTTGTTCAAGTTAACTGATGTTTTTAACTAATGTAAACATGTTACCTAAAAATCAATCATCAAAAGGCTGAAAAATACGGAGAGTATATGTGAAGAATATGTGTTTATGCGCGTGTGTGTGTGTTTGAGTGTGTGTGTGTGTGTGTGTGTGTGTGTTTGAGTGTGTGTGTGTGTGTGTGTGTGTGTGAGTGTGTGTGTGTGTGTGTGTGTAGATGTACAGATCAGCCAGTGACTCGCAGTAGCACACGAGGGTTGATCAGAAAGTGGGTCTCCGTCTCTGACCTACTTCTGTGTGAAGGTTGATGTTAATGTTCGGGTCTGGAACGCCATGGATCGTCTCCGGGAACTTCTGCCGGAGTGTGAGGGTGTGTGACTGACAAACCTGTCTGAGATTCAAGGAAACAGATTTACAGGTGAGTAAAGGTGTGTGTGTGTGTGTGTGTGTGTGTGTGTGTGTGTGTGTGTGTGTGTGTGTGTGTGTGTGTGTGTGTGTGAGTGTGTGTGTGGCCTTTCCTAGAAGTTCATCCAGTTTTAGAATCGTTAATCCTGTGTAAATGCTCTTGTGCAACACAGAAGGTGTTTTGATGAGTTCTCAGTACTAGTACAAACACCACTCACACACTCACACACATTTACTCACTCACTCACTCACTCACTCACACACTCTCACTCACTCACTCACACACTCTCACTCACTCACTCACTCACTCACTCACACACTCACACACTCACTCACTCACACACTCATACACTCACTCACACACACACCCACTCACACACTCACTGACTCACACACTCACTGACTCACACACTCACTGACTCACACACTCACTGACTCACACACTCACTCACACACTCACTCACTCACTCCCACACTCACTCACTCCCACACTCACTCACTCACACACTCACTCACACACTCACTCACTCACACACTCACACACTCACTCACTCACACACTCACTGACTCACACACTCACTGACTCACTCACTCACACACACACTCACTCACTCACTCCCACACTCACACACTCACTCACACACTCACTCACTCACACACTCACTCACTCACACACTCACTGACTCACTCACTCACTCACACACACACTCACTCACACTCACTCACACACTCACTCACACACTCACTCACTCACTCACACACTCACTCACTCACTCACACACTCACTCACTCACACACTCACTCACATACTCACTCACACACTCACTCACTCGCTCACACACTCACTCACACACTCACTCACACACTCACTCACACACTCACTCACACACACACTCACTCACACACTCACTCACTCACTCACTCACTCACA
Organism: Siphateles boraxobius; assembly: GCF_051911475.1. Taxonomy (NCBI): domain Eukaryota; kingdom Metazoa; phylum Chordata; class Actinopteri; order Cypriniformes; family Leuciscidae; genus Siphateles; species Siphateles boraxobius. Next base: position 25,882 of record NW_027508870.1, read on the forward strand.
CACTCACTCACTCACTCTCACTCACTCACACTCACTCACACACTCACTCACACACTCACTCACACACTCACTCACACACTCACTCACACACTCACTCACACACTCACTCACACACTCACTCACACACTCACTCACACACACACTCACTCACACACTCACTCACTCACTCTCTCACACACTCACTCACACACTCACTCACACACTCACTCACACACTCACTCACACACTCACTCACACACTCACTCACTCACTCACTCACTCACTCACACACACACTCACACACTCACTCACACACTCACTCACACACTCACTCACACACTCACTCACACACAAACTCACTCACACACTCACTCACTCACTCACACACTCACTCACACACTCACTCACACACACACTCACACACTCACTCGCCTGTTTTACTGATGAACACCAGTAAAAATGTCTTCACTAGTAGGTCGTGATAATATTTCACTATATACATTTGGCCCTCACAAGTTTAGCCTAACATTTCCCAAACACACTCGACCAATCACAACACACTGATCCAGCCGACCAATCAGAGCACAGTGTGCTTTTCAGAAGGAGGAGCTTCATAGAGACAGGAAGTAAACAGAGCGTTACTGACAGACTGGGAAGAGAGGAGCCGCAACAACGGTCTTTTTAAAGACGACACTTGGCAAATTATTGCTAAAGTGAAAAAAAATGTAAAAAGTGAACTTAAAAAAAACTTACAGAATTTTACATTTATTATTATGAAAAATGAACAAACATACTATTTTAATTTTTTTATGAAATATATATTTTCAAAAATAAGTTTTTGCTCTAAAACTGCAAGAAAATCAAAGTCAAATAAATAAGTTGTGTTCAATATTTGAGTGATATCTCAGTAAGAGCGTTCAGTGAGATGTTGTTCGACCGCAGTACCAAACGCTTCCACTAGAGGAACTTCGTCTCCCGTTCATTTCCAATGCGCTCATTTTTGATCGTGAGGAGCACAAGTGTGTCTATTGTTTTCAGGACCATTAAACCTTTTTGAATCATGTCCATGATTTTTTTGTGTTTTTTGTGAGTCGTATCTCCACAGACTCCTGGTTGAAAACCCTGCAGCTTTACACTATTTAAACCAGTGTTTCAAACATATTAAAATAAAAACAGAGACATAAAATGTAAATAAATCAAAATCGCATCACTATCAGCACAAGAACCCAAAACACTACAGAGGAAAAAATAGACAAAAAAGCAAAATCAGACAAAAATAAAAAACGTGTCTGGGTTCTTCCTTGCCAATAAACATCTAAAGACATTTCAAATATGAGATCCGCGAGCCTTGAACGAGACACACAGAGAGAGGAAGAAACTACAAGAGGCTGGAAGTAAAAGCATCAGCGACAGGAAAACTCAAAGGTGCAATTAGAGGAGTGAAAGACGAGAGAATGATGGCGCTGGAGGAGAGAAACACTTCCCCGTCTCAGGTAGTGTGTGTGTGTGTGTGTGTGTGTGTGTGTGTGTGTGTGTGTGTGTGTGTGTGTGTGTGTGTGTGTGTGTGTGTGTGTGTGTGTGTGTGTGTGTGTGTGTGTGTGTGTGAGTGAGAAATCTCCTCAGCGCAGCAGAAAAACTGCTCCGTCAGGAAGGCCTGTTTTTTATAGTAAGGGCTTTTTCCAGCAGAGAGACTCGTGGGTTAATTTGGTTCTCCGAGGCGCACGCAGATAAGTTAACTAAATCTTATTTCCCCTCCTGCTCTGTCGCAGGTCAGCACAAACACACACACACAAACACACACAAACACACACATGAGGGAAGAAAGAGCGAGTGTTTGTTGAAATCCAGCGGGTCTCCATGCAGAATCGGCCCAAGAAATCATGCATGTGACTGTCGCTTCTTTTCCAACAACTTTCACACACACACACACACACACACAAGAAATCATGCATGTGACTGTCGCTTCTTTTCCAACAACTTTCACACACACACACACACACACAAGAAATCATGCATGTGACTGTCGCTTCTTTTCCAACAACTTTCACACACACACACACACACACACACACACACACACACACAAGAAATCATGCATGTGACTGTCGCTTCTTTTCCAACAACTTTCACACACACACACACACACACACACACACACACACACACACACACACACACACACACACACACACACACACACACACACACACACACACACACAAGAAATCATGCATGCGACTGTCGCTTCTTTTCCTACAACTTTCACTCACACACACACACACACACACACACACACACAAGAAATCATGCATGCGACTGTCGCTTCTTTTCCAACAACTTTCACACACACACACACACACACACACACACACACACACACACACACACGAAATCATGCATGCGACTGTCGCTTCTTTTCCAACAACTTTCACACACACACACACACACACACACACACACACGAAATCATGCATGCGACTGTCGCTTCTTTTCCAACAACTTCACACACACACACACACACACACACACACACACACACACACACACACACACACACAAGAAATCATGCATGCGACTGTCGCTTCTTTTCCTACAACTTTCACTCACACACACACACACACACACACACACACACACACACACAAGAAATCATGCATGCGACTGTCGCTTCTTTTCCAACAACTTTCACACACACACACACACACACACACACACACACACACACGAAATCATGCATGCGACTGTCGCTTCTTTTCCAACAACTTTCACACACACACACACACACACACACACACACACACACACACACACACACACACACGAAATCTTGCATGCGACAGTCGCTTCTTTTCCAACAACTTTCTCTCTCTCTCACACACACACACACACACACACACACACACACACACACACACACTCACACACTCACACACATTCTCTTACACACTCACACACATGAAATCATGCATGTGACTGTTGCATCTTTTCAAAACAACTTTCTCTCACACACACGCACACACACACACACACACACACACACACACACACACACACACACACACACAATCATGCATGTGACTGTCGCATCTTTTCCAACAACATTCACACAAGCAGCAAAAAAGTCATGACGGATGCCTTGTTCTCAAAAACAACACACACTGATCCTCGTTTACGCACTGGGAATTAGTTTGCTTGTAATTGAACAATATGCCCGACACTACAGCTCATTTCATGGAGAGAAGCAGATTAAAATGTAGGAAAACATGGAGAAATAAAACAGACCTTTTTTTTTTATCTGGACCCTGTGGATACAAAACTTGATTTCATTAATGAGGATTTCTAGGACTATATGTAATGCCAGTTGGTGGCGCTAGAGAGATTGAGTTAGAGACTCCAAAATTGCTGTGGTTAATGTTCAGACTGTCCTCTTTCTGTGTGCCAAATTTCACAACGTTTTACTATGGTTCTATGAGCTGCCATAGACTCGAGCGCAGAAGTTATCAAACACGCCTCAAAATCTTGTTGAATTAATGCCACGTAGAATTAAGGCAGTTCTGAAGGCGAAAGGGGGTCAAACACAGTATTAGTATGGTGTTCCTAATAATCCTTTAGGTGAGTGTATACACACACACACACACACATATGAATACATATACATTTTATTTTATTTTTTTTGCTGATCCAAAAAATGATCCGACCCGTGGCTCAAAAACCGTAAATGATCCGACCCGTGAGTTTGTGATCCGTCGCACCACGACCCGTTTCACCCTCATTAATGAGCGTCAAGCATTGTTTGTGTAAAGACACATGAGTGTGTGTGACGATGATGATGATGACGAATTAGTTCAAACACACGTTTCAGAGCAAATGCACAAACATTAAAACACCTCAAACAAGAGACACGCCCCGAAAAGGTAAATCTGACAAGAACCAAGCTTTCTCCTTTCTCCTTTTCTGTCTGGATTTCACTCGTTTTGGGCGTGTGGAGATTGCAAGAGCGAGCAACACTTCAACACTGCGGGTAAAAACTGCAGCAAAGCACAGCCGGGATGATGCAACTGGAAGACATCGACTCCGGGCAGAGCGGGAACGCCATCAAGTCCAGGAGACATTATGAATATCCATACTTCACTGCGGCACGATAGGTTTCCAAGAAAAGTTTCCAGTGAACATGAAGCTTTGATGATTATCTTTCAAAACTTTATTTGTAAAATCCATAATTGCATGGAAAACATCCTCACAGCATCTGGGAGAGATTAAATGCTGATTTTGAAATGTGTGTAGCACAGGCTGGGTCATCAAACTGGTGACAAAATCCCACACATCTACAGGCTTTTAAACCAGTGGATCAAACAAACATCATCATCCAGGAGCAGGTTTGCCTCATGGCAGCGGTTTAGCAGCACTAACACCTCATGTGACCCTGGATCACAAAACCAGTCACGAGTCACACGGGTTTATTTGTGGCAATAGCCAACGATACATTATATGGGTCAAAATTATAGATGTTTCTTTTATGCCAAAAATCACAAGGATATTAAGTAAAGATAATTTTCCATGAAGATTTTTTGTAAATATCCTACCGTAAATATATAAAACATTTATTTTTGTGAGTGAACGCAACACAACCTTGAACATAAATGCACTTTCTCAATATTTAGATTTTTTTGCATCTTCTGATTCCAGATTTACAGTTTAATCTCGGCTTAATATTGTCCTATCATAACAAACCATACATCAATGGAAAGCGTGTTTATCCAGCTTTCAGGTTATGTATAAATATCAATTTCAAATAATTGACCCATGTGACTGGTTTTGTGGTCGAGGGACACATATTTTGATGCATCCAAACTTTTCATATCAGTCAATCTGCCCAATAAAAGTCCATTATAAAACAGGTGACAAAATCTACAGGCTTTTGATCAGTGAATCAACCACTGTACAACTAAATAACAACGTCCAGGAAACCATTTATAACAGCTTTGCATCGTGGCAGGAGGTTTAGCAGCACAAACATCTCATATTTACATCAAAATGCATCTAATCTTTTCATGCCAGTCAATCTACTTAAAAAAAAACCAGCCCAATCAAATTCTATTATAAAACATGCATAAACGGCATAATATGCATAATGCATAATATCTGCTTTAAAGCAGAAAACAATCAGTTTGCAACTTGATAAGGAGCAACACAAAGCTCTCATAAACGCGTGTTGTTTTGTGCTTGTGTTCCCGTTCTCTGACGCTCGGACTGCAGTGTTTGCGTGTAATTCCCGGGGTGTCTGTCTTTAAAACTATGCCACTGTTCTGAGCGCTGCGTTACTATACTTGAGCTGTATCTTACAGCGCATTTCATCATCGCTCAAAGAGGCCATGAAAAAAATAGACTCCATTGATCTACACACACACACACACACCCTCCTTCAAAACACACACTTTTTTGTCTCCTTTTTTTTTTTTACATTAACTCAGTAAAAACTTTGTGTTTCCTGTGTGGTGGAGCGCGTAGATTTACACACAATGACCTCAAATAACCTTCATCTCTGTCTGTGCATGACCGCTAGTACACACACACCATAAGATGAACACACACACACACACACAACAGTGGGTTAATGATCATTGAGTGAGTGTGTGTGTTTACTCTTTACAGCACCTGCCATGCAGCACAGACAGACACACACACACACAGCTAAACATCTTTCCTGAAGTTTCATCAACCCTCCACACACACACACACACACACACACACACACACACACACACACACACACACACACACGTCAAGGCTAATGTGTGTGAATTCATTCAGCAAAAACAAACATCAAACAACTGTTGCTGCTGTGTGTGTGTGTGTGTGTGTCTGTGTCTGTGTCTGTGTGTGTGTGTGTGTGTGTGTGTGTGTGTGTGTGTGTGTGTGTGTGTGTGTGTGTGTGTGTGTGTGTGTGTGTGTGTGTGTGTGTGTGTGTGTGTGTGTGTCTCACCGATTCCCCCACAGAAGGTAATAAATCTCAGGCTCATCTCCTGCACTGAATACTGAACAATGTTCATTTGTCCTCATAAGCCTGAGCGAGAGATATTTATTAAACAGAAGAACAGACAGAGAGAGAGAGAGAGAGAGACAGAGAGAGAGAGAGACAGAGAGAGAGAGAGAGAGACAGAGGCACTAAAACAATATAAAGCCACACTCCGGCGGAAAAAAGCACAGTTTCTGCAAAACCAGTTTGAAGAAATTGAAAAATCTATAAACTCACACAAATTTTGGGATAAATGGAAATTGTTATACAAACCAAATCAAGAAGTTCTGGCGATTCAAGATGGGGAGAAGTGGAAAAAACACTTCCAAGATTTATACAGCCCAACTGAAATTCAAAATTATGAACAAAATGAAATAATTAATAAACTAGACAATTTGGAAAGATCAATTAAAGAAAATCAAAACCCTTTAGATTTCCCCATAACAATGAAAGAATTGGAAGAAAAATTAGGAGTCCTTGAGCCCAAGAAAGCCTGTGGTGTTGACAGCATCCTGAACGAGATGCTGAAACACACAGACCAAAGCTTCAAACTGGCAATGCTGAAACTGTTCAATGATGTTCTGTGTGTAGGGTTCTTCCCTGAGATCTGGAACAAGGGCCTCA
>NW_027508870.1:40000-45000 GCF_051911475.1 Siphateles boraxobius
CAGTAGCACACAACACCTGATACCATAGTACCTCCACAGTACTTTTAGTAAGGGTGTAAACCTGTGGAAATAATTCACTCATCTCGCGTAAAATAGACAAAAAACGTCTAAAGAGAGAGATAACACACCTCGAACCCGGACGATCTGTATCCAGCGCAGAAGGTTCTGATGAACCAGCAGGTTCCGATTATTCAGATGCAGAGATCCGCGAGTGTGTTGCTGCTGTGTAACCTCTGCCTGACACACACACACACACACACTCTCTCTCTCTCTCTCTAAATATAACACAAGCCGAATCCCGCTGATTTCTGCAAATGTTTCAAATCGACGATCAGAGCTGGTGATCGATCACAGATTAGGGTATGAGAGTGTGTATCGATGAGCCCTTTGTCTGGTCGCTGTCATCATGGCTCTGTGTGTGTGTGTGTGTGTGTGGCGGGTTTTAAGCGGAATGACCCGATCGTGATGATTCAGCACGGCGAGCCCTTTAAAACGCGCGTCCCGCTCAACGCGCGCGGCGGCGTCATGTGACGCGCAAAATATGAACACTGATAGTTATGATATAGTAAACAATACACATTAATACATTATTGTAATATTAACACTGTTTTATTATTCACAACTTGCTGGTATAGCTAAATACATAGGGTAATTATATGTATTTAAACATAACGGGAAATTACATATTCATTTCTATAAATAGTTCTCCAGATCACTAGTAGTTTAGTAATGTGTGACTTTAAAAAAAAAGTTGTTTTGGGTGATATAGCTTTTTTTTTTTAATCATATTTTTACAATCCATTTGCGAAAAAAGTATTGTGATGAATTACATATTCAAATTATTTATTAATGACATATTCATAACTATAAAATAGTTAGTAAGACGACATCCACTAAGAATTAATGCATAATACTGTGATGCTTCAAAAAAAAAGAAACCAAAAAGCAAAGCACAGCATATTTGAAACTTTTTAAATACAAAATACATAACTTTTATTCTAAACCCTTGACAATTTAATTTTTCAATTAAATCATTTTAATTAATAGCCTACATTATTATTATTATATAATTAACAATAATAATACTGCTTCTTTTCTCTTTTTTGTGCATGTTCTTTATTTAATTCCTTATTGTATTTGCAAATGGTTCATGTTCTGCACTAAAAAAAGAAACTGACATACACACTCACACGCACGCGCATACATAAACACACAGTGTCGTGCACACTCAGCAAAACAGGTCTGAGCTGAGCGACTCTCGTCCCCGTTATAAACACATTTAACCTCGACACGCTTACCGAACGCGTCCGGGAACGTCTCGAGCTGCAGATTACGGTGTCCGGTGGAAACGGAGAGAATCCAGCGGGAGTTTCTCGCTGTTGTCGGCGAATTTGTGACCGTGTTGATCCTCTTTCTCTCGCGCTGAAGCCAGACGTCATATGATTCGGCTTGGTCACGTGGTTTCATTCATGAAGGACCTACGCAACGGCAGCGCGACTCTTAAAGGAACACGCGCGTGCTGAGCGCTCACAAAAAGAGCACAAATGCATTTTAATAAATCCTAACACAATAAAACACAATAAAGGTCAATAAACACAACATCTTTATAAATAGTACTGAGAATGTTACGTATTTTGAACACAAAGCACAACTTGGGACTGATGCACTGCCTCCGAAATCGCGTACTGTCTGAGTAAAAACTTCATTTGATTTTTAACTTACTTTGCGACTGTAATAATAAAGTATTTTGTATATAGTATGTGTGTAGTATGAATGAAATTCGACATCCGCCATGTTGTCACCATCACGTGATCTACCACGACAGTGGCATAACTTCACTTGCATTCATAAATACTTTCCGTGGGCAGCTAATGTTAATGTGAATATGTAAAACCTCATGTTCTTATGGCATTGAATTATTTATTTATTTTAAATCCCGTGGGATTGTAAATTGTCCATCGAATGCGCAGTTCAGAATCTTGCCGGAAGTACACTGTAAAAAAAAATTATAAACAATTGCAGCCTTAAATTAAGTTTAATCAACTTGGATTCAATTATGTAAAACTAACTTTAAAAAGCTGAAAATTGTTGTCAATAACTTATTGATCATATAATTTTTTTACAGTGTAGTAGATCATCCAGGTATCTTTCGCCTACTGTTTTTAGCAACAATGTTTAAATGTTAAACTCAGGTGAAGCTGCATTGACTTCCATCAGAATTGCTCAAATTGGAGGAAGCTGATGTGACGATTCACTGCGGTTTAGAAGATCCGTCAGAACCAGAGCCCGTCTTCCTCTTTCTCTCTGCAGCCGCCAGCTGTACAGCAATGATAAAACATATCTGTTCAAACACACACTTCTCTGTTCACACTCCTTCCCAGTAGCTCTTTTCCGAGAATATCAGTGCTGTGGAAGCTAGACAGAAATAAAGAGCTGAAATGCATCTGCAACTCGGAAGGTGGTTTTGAGCAAATATCTGGACGGATTTGTGGAATCCAATGGACACTTCGGCCCAGTCCCAATTCGCCTACTTATACTACTAAAAGTATGTACTCTTTTTGTGAAGATAAAGTAGGCCTACATAGGCTACTTTTGAGTGTGTAGCAAAAGAGTAGGCAAGCTTTAACGGACAGATCTGTTGCGTTGCGTGCATCCTGTCACTGTAAACTGCCCTGTCAATCATCTCGTCACAGTTAAAATCCTCCATTCAATCTAATTTAATTTCCTACCGTTTCGGAGAGCACGTTCATCTGCCACGTTCATCGTGGGTCTTTCATGTGGAGACTCTCCTCGTGTGTTTGCAATTTGAATATAATGATGCATTTAAAAGGTAATGGCTAAACGTATCTTTATAAAAGTTCGCAATGCTGCTGCAGATGCAATATAATGTAGACAACGTTGAATAAATACATTTTCGTCAGGTTAGATATGATACTGAATCACTCAAACCCCTTTATCTAAACCTCTCTACATAACCGACTCGTGCGTCCTCCATGTCTGTAGTTTTTTGAAACACTTTTCTCTCATGTTTGTAGTTCTTCTAACGAATCCTCGTCCAACGCGCGATGGGTTGTGGGCAATATTAGCCGTTAGCGTGCGCATCTATCTGCACTTCGGATTCTGACTGGAAATAGTAGACCATCCGGGTATCTTTGGAACACTCATTTCAACATATGTACTAATTCTATTCTCGAATACTACTTAGGACGGATAGTATGCGGATTGGGACTGGGCCTCCCATACAGCTCTCAGCAAAAACAGCTCAGATGTGATGAGTGTTGATTCTGTGCCAGGTGTGCCTAATCAAACAAGGCCAATCAAAAATAGCGCAATGACCATATCCCAAATATCAAAACTTAAAATATGTCATTGCCATAATTAAAATACATATTTTATGTAGTAGGAATGCATCGATATGAAAAGTTTGGCCGATACTGATAACCGATATTTATTTATATTTGAAAGCCGATAACCGATATATTGGTACAGATATAATAACATATAATAGCAAAGCACAGATATAATGCCAGATTTGAAACTTTTTAAATACAAAATACATAACTTTTATTCTATTCCCTTGACAATTAAAATTTTTAATCAAATAATTTTAATTAATAATAATTATTATTATAGAATTAATAATAATACTGCTTCATTTCTCTGCCATAATTAAAATACATATTTTATGTAGTAGGGACGCACCGATTTGGAAAGTTCGGCCAATGCTGATAACTGATAATTTTTTATATTTGAAAGCTGATAACCGATATATTGGCAGATAAATCTAAATCCAATTTTTTTAATGCTTTTTTGAGAGCCTGATTACAAAAACAAAAGTCTCACCATTAAAAGCCAAGTCCCAAGCACACATTTATTATAATTTTATGTAGCCGATATGACGGATTGCATTTGACTGTATTTTCCTTTTTTGAAGTGAATTTCAAGCAATTCAAAGCCATCATGTTGAACAGTGCGCATCTGAAGTGTCTCAGCTGAAGGAAATAATACGTTATTTATCGGCTTTAATATTTTTACCAAATTTTATTATCGCACCGATAATGATTACATTAAAAATGAACATATATATCGGCTGATACTGATATGGTGGCCGATATATCATGCATGCCTATTATGAAAGCATTATATCGTAGTGATCACAAAACTTAACATCTACTGAAGTTTAATCGTTGGTAGGATATAAAATATTGAAATACTGTACAAGCATTTCAGTCAAATACAATTTATTATGCAATATGTCAAACTTTTAACCCGCGGGCGGATAAAATCGGCAGTTTAAAAGTATCCCAATTCCACGGGAAAAACACAGATTTGTCAATTAGATCAGTATGTGCAATCAGTTTTTTACGCAAAAAAACAAGTTGCGTTTTTTATAATCCTGTCAAGCAGAAAAATGATATAAAAGCATCATAAGTTCATATTCATCGTAATAATTTTAGCGTGAGGAGCAGACCATGATGCCATTTTTCTACTATTATTCTATTAATGATACTTTTATGATGGTGATTTGTTTGTCCTTTTTAGAGCTTGACTCCAGCTAACAAAAAATGTTTTAAGAATGTTTTGGTAATAACACACACACACACATACTGTAAATATATATATATTAGGGAAGCACGATATATCAGCCAACATATTGGTATTGGCCGATATATGTTTGTTTTTAATCATTTTTAACTTTTAACGGCCCGATAAGAAATTTGGTCGATACATAAAAGCCGATAAATAATGTATTATTTCCTTCAGCTGAGACGCTTCAGATGCGCACTGTTCAACATGATGCTTTTAAATTCCTTGAAATATGATTAGAATCACTTCAAAAAAGGAAAATACAGTAAAGTGCAACATGTGCTGCAAAAGTCTGTCATATCGACATTACAGTATAATTGTCGTAATTGACATCATTTAATGATGAGACTTTTGTTTCTGTATATAAAAATTTGGATTTAGATTTATCGGCTAATATAGCGATTATCGGCTTT
>NW_027508870.1:50000-52500 GCF_051911475.1 Siphateles boraxobius
ACTCTGCTCTGATTGGTCGGCTGGAGCAGTGTGTTGTGATTGGTCGAGCGCTTCGAGTGTGTTTGGGAAATGCCCCGCCCCTTTCCATAACCGCCAGTTTCAACCGTAGACCAAAAAGAAATATGGTCGTAGTGTCCGTGACGTCACACGTAGTGTTTCTGAAGAGCGTTTTTGAAGCCCGAAGTGGGCGGAGCCAGCCGTCGCCATCTTGGCAGCGTCACTCCCGGATAAACGAAAATGTGCAGAGGCGGATTAGCTGAGGTGACGTGACGCTAACAGACAGCAGACAAACAGCTAGTAGTGACATCAGCGGCAATCTACCTGTCACTCAAGTGGCCACGCCCTTAATTATGCACAACTTTAAGGCTTAATATAATTTAAACGAATGAGTTATAAAAAAGTTCACCCCCTTCACAGTCGTCATGAAGGGCAAAATTAGCTATATAGACCAAAACCACTGTTTGCACCAGGCTGTGAACATGTTTTTTTCTGCTGTAAAGTTGGGCATTTTAACATGCGAGTCTATGGGATTGAGTTTCTTCTGCAGCCGGTCTCTAGTGGCCAGTCGATGAACTGCGCTTGGTTTCAACAGTGTCGCTGACGAATCGGGCTTGTACTAATACGAAGCGTGTGAAAGCCCTCACCGGGTTCGGATGCAGGACGCCTCCACGGCGTTGATGAGGAGACTCCGGAAGCCTCCGCTCTCCAGGAAGTGCAGTGCGTGGATGGTGGCGCCCCCTGGTGAGCACACGTTGTCCTTCAGCTGCCCCGGGTGCTGCTCCGAGTCCAGCAGCATTTTAGCAGCACCCTGTAAATCACAACACCAGAAAACATTCAACAAAATTCTAAATTCAACCCAGAATTTGGGGGGAAATTAAATGGATTAAAAAAAAAATTTGTATAAATTGTTGTTACATTTTATAAGTTTCATGATTTCACTTCATTAGGCATGATTTTTTTATTAGTAGAATTTAGTTTAACATTTAATTTATGCCCTGAAATTTAATTTTATTCATTTAATTATTAGAATTTCGATAAAACAAAATTCAGAAAAAAACAACTTGGGAAAAATTGAACTGATTCCATAGGGCCCTAAAATTTTATTTTTCGTTAAAATTGTATAAATCTTTGTTAAGTTATATTGTTTTTTGATTTCTAGAATTTAATTTAACATTTAAAACAAAATATAGAAGAAAAAAAATGAATTTAGTTAAGTTAATCATAGGGCCCTAAAAATAAATTCCACAATATATTTGCATGCATCACAATTCACACTAACCACAAACACTTCATGGTGACGGTCAACTACATACTTAAGAATTAAACAAGACACTACAGCAGCACTAGCATGTAAAATCACTAAATAAAGTGTACATTTTCATAATATTAGTCATGCTATTAAGCTAAACTCATCTTAATTTTTTTTAGGTTCACGCATATAAAATCGGTTGTAGTTTCAGCCTCACATTTATCACAACATGTGATAAATGTTGTGATAAATGCCCCCCAAAAGGTCAACTAAAATAGACCTTGATTGTGTGTATATCTTGCTTGGGTCATGTGACGTGACGTGACGTACCAGTAAAGCTTGTGCTCCCAGTCGCACAGCCAGTCTCCGTGGCAACCCCATCTTCACCCCCCCGTCAGCCAGAGCGTCCAGAGCCGTGAACGCCTGAGAGCAAACACACACACACACACACACACACACACACCAACACATACATACACTCATAAAAACATACAAGACATCTGATAAAAGAGCATGTCACAAAAAATACCGTAAAAACAGTGAAATATTATTATAATGTAAATCAGCTGTTTTCTATGTGAATATATAGTAATTTGTAATTTATTCCTGTGATCAAAGCTGAATTTTCAGAATCATTACTCCAGTCTTCAGTGTCACATGATCCTTCAGAAATCACTATAATATGATGATTTGATGCTCAAGAAACATTTATGATTATTATCAGTGTTGAAAACAGTTGCGATGCAGCAGATTTTTTTGGAAGAGTTTGGGGCAATTTTATATTATGAAAAATAAAATGTGTCACGGTTTCCATAAAAATATTAAACTGTTTTGAACATTAATAATAATCATAAATATTTGTTAAGCATCAAAGTGAGTGAGTGAGTCAGTGAGTGAGTCAGTGAGTGAGTGAGTGAGTGAGTGAGTGAGTGAGTGAGTGAGTGAGTGAGTGAGTCAGTGAGTGAGTGAGTGGGTGAGTGGGTGAGTGAGTGAGTGAGTGAGTCAGTGAGTGAGTGAGTCAGTGAGTGAGTGAGTGAGTCAGTGAGTGAGTGAGTGAGTCAGTGAGTCAGTGAGTGAGTGAGTGAGTGAGTGAGTGAGTGAGTGTGTGAGTGAGTGAGTGAGTCAGTCAGTGAGTGAGTGAGTCAGTGAGTGAGTCAGTGAGTGAGTGAGTGTGTGAGTGAGTGAGTGAGTGAGTGAGTGAGCGAGTCAGTGAGTGAGTGAGTGAGTCAGTGAGTGAGTGAGTGGGTGAGT
>NW_027508870.1:62500-70000 GCF_051911475.1 Siphateles boraxobius
GTTAAATGAAGTCAAATAAAATATCAGATGAAAAACTAACCCTAATGAAAATCAGAAATGTTGCCTTTGCAACTAACTGAAAGAGAAATTTAATTTGAAGCACTAAAATCACTAACTGGAAATAAAAAAAAACAACTAAAACTGAAATTAAAAAATAAATAAATTAAACCTGAATACAAAAATGTAAACAAAACAAACACAAATAAAAATGACAAATGCATCTAACTCAATTTCTAAATGAAAACATAAACATTTTTTAAATGGACCACAGGGGAAAAAATTTAATTTATATTTGAGTTAAGGTATAAAAAAAATTAGAGCATTTCATTATTTGAACAACTTGTTGAAACAGAATTTCAGTCGTAATTTGAAGGCTTTCAAATCTTTCAGATCTTACTAGAACCAAGGTTATTAGTGTTATTTAAAAAGATTTTTTCAAATGCTTGTTAATTGAAATACAATATAGTAAAAAAGTTGTTATTTATACATTTATATATTCCTGTATATTTCTACGGCGGTATTATATTGCATAATTTAAATGTCTGTTTCTTATATTATTGTTATATTTAATTTCTTCTGTGTAATTCACATGTATGTCTGCACTATCATGTAATTTGTTCTGCACTGGAAGCTCCGGTCATCATGACAAATCCCTTGTGTGTGTAAAGATACTTGCCAAAAAAGCTTACTCTGATTCTGATATATAGATATATGTGTAAACAATTGGACCAGTCGAGAGACTAAAGTTCATTAGTGTGTGTGTGTGTGTGTGTGTGTGTGTGTGTGTGTGTGTGTGTGTGTGTGTGTGTGTGTGTGTGTGTGTTACCCGCGGCTGTGAAGCCCTTGACCAGGGCATGTGCCAGCTGACCCGCTCCAATGAAGCCCACACTCATCCTGATGATCACACACCTGCACACACACACACACACACACACACACACACACACACACACACACACACACACACATCAGCTCAATAATATAACTGTCACACACTTTCATCTAAAGCAACCTGCATTGCATTGCATTCAAAACTATCACTGAAAATCAAAGCATTGATCTACTTGAGCTATAATATTCAGAAGCTGTAGGACAATAATATATTACAGAAAAACACTGTAAAATAACAGTAATTTCACTTCAATCACAGATATTTTAAGTTACATAGAAGCAAGGATTATACCGTGCAACATCAAAACCATTTCTATAATTGAATCAAATTATATAACTGGAGTATTATTATTTTCATACACCATAGCATAAAACAGATATGATGTTATTGTTGTTTGTATGATCATTGCATATGAATAATCACTCCTTATCCTGCAGCCTGAAACATCATCATTATCATGATTCTATAAATATTCTATCATCTCAGGAAACGGAGGATTTCCTCACCTCCGCCGAGATTCACCGTGAAATGAAGATTCGGTTGTAGTTTATCAAGCGGTGAGTAAAAAACAGTAATGATGTCAACGTGGCTTCATTCCCTCCATGTTCAGCGGCACCGCGCTCTGACGGACACACGCGGAAACCAATGACAGACGAGATGCTGTTGCGACAGACCAATCAGCGCTCGGATGAGGTGTGGGCGGGGTTTGTAACTGTGCGCTCTTATTGCATCAGTTCCTGTAGAATAAACGCTGAATGTCAATCATCGGTGTGTGTTTTTGTTTACAGACATACAGACACATGTCACACAACACTTCATAGGCTACGTTATACTTCACATATTTGTAAATGCTGAATACACTGCACAAATTACGGTTTGCATTTTGCATGCTTTTTAAAGCTCTTTTGTTAGCCTACGTCAAATTAAATTATTTTTAAACCACTATATCCTAAATTATATATTTTAGAAATAATGACGTTCAACATTGTAAAAAAAAATGTTTTTGTGTCGTGTGATCATATTATTTTTAGGCAACTAATGCGTATGTCCTCTTAAATAAATCCTCTTCTCAGAGTTTCCCAATGGAAAGTGTATTTGAGTTTTAAGATAGCCTACAAAAAACTAAACTTTTCATTATTTTAACAACTTCAACTTCAAAATCGCAAAGCTACAGAATTTTTGTCAAATTTTGAAGACTCCTACATAAAATTCCACTGAAGCCAGGTTTTATTTTTGTTAACTATAACGTAAACTATTAAAAACATGTTTATTACTTGAAGTAAAATAAAATATTAGGCTTAATATTATATGAAAAACTTAACTAAAATTAAAAATGTTGATTTGGCAATAAACTGAAATAAGTTTTGAGCGGAAGCACTTAAAACTGGAAATAAATAAAAACTAAAACTGAACTAAAACTAAAACTTTAATCTAAAAATTAAACTGAAATTAAAATTAAATTTAAAAAGCTAATTCAAATTATAAATGAAAACTATAATAGGCTATATATGATAGGCTACTAAAAAATAACTAGTACTGTCAAATCTATTAATCACATTTAATATCGATTTATAAATATATAGGCCTATATAAACGTTTATGTTAGATGCAATTAATCGCAATTAAACGATTTGAAAGCAAATTTTTTTTGTAAAAAATGATTTTTTGGTAAGGTAAATACTACTGAAAAAAAACAATGTAATTTACAAGAAAAAGTTAGTTCAGGCAAGAATTAAAAAAACTAGGTAAATTTCATTTCAGTACTTAATTCAAGCGAGTAGAAATGAAAGCGTAAATATCAACTCAATAAAATTAAGTAAAAATTACTCAACTTTTCTGATACTGGGGTTCCCATCATGCACTGGACCTTGCATAATTAATGAGGTTCATTTTTCACTGGTTTCCAGCAGTATTTACACTGTTTTATCATTGCTTTTGTTGTCAGGATTTAGTAACTTGCCATTTTGTGACATTTCGAGTAAATTTTCTGCTCAAAATGACACATTCAAACACAAAAACGATCCATCAAATGTTACCGTCATTGTGTATTGTCTACCAAGTATTGACGTCTTTGCATTCACATCCTGCTTAACATCTGACATGTTGAAGTATAAATCACTTAGATATACTAAGTAAAACACAAATTATATATGACTGGTTTTCAATATAAATGTTAGAGTGAAATGTAATACAAAGGAAATTACAACTAAATCGATAATAATCAACCTTTTACTAGCCAAGTTAAAATGACTTATTTTCTTTGTTACTTTCACTCAACTAGGTTAAGTAAAGTTAACTTAATTCCAAATTCTAAGTAAATTTTCACTTAAAGATTTCTAATTAAAGCTACTGATAAATATGTTTAGGTGTTTATTTGGGAAATCTTTGTAAATTTACTAGCATTTTCTGAGTGGAAAAAGTTGCATAGCTTTTTTCAAGTAAATCCCACTACAAATTTTTTTCAGTGTAACACTTACACACTTAGACTGGAACTGAGGTTTATATTTACATTTGAGCAACAAAACAGGATTCTTGTTTTAATCGCATTAAAATTAGGATTAAATTATGATTGGAATTCCATGAGCATTCCTTTATGGGATTCTTTGACACTCCGGTTACATGTCAAAGTCCATTGAGTGTATTTCTGTCAGACGAATCCCTCATATCAGGATCCACCATCGGCTTAAGATGGATTATCAAGAATGTTTGTCTTCAGATGCTTGAAATTCTCTCTTTCTCATGAATTATATATCAAAGGAATGCAGGGTTTTGTTCCCAGCACCACCATTTACATAAAGGTTTCAGTTGAAGCACGTTACCCCTGTTAAGCCTGACATATGAAATAATAGTCAGAAAAAACTTGAAGAGTTTAATGAACCTTTAGAGAAAATATGACAAAAGTTTGCATTATTATGTGTTTTACATACATCAGGCTTTTATGGCTCATATAGTCTGATATAGTGAGAATGGAGGGGGGAAAAAGTGATGCAATTCTGATGCTTGTAATGTAAATCAACGAGACCTTTATAGCAGATAGGCTACTTACATAAAATGCATAAATATCAATATCTGCGAATAATTTCGTAAGATTATATTTAAATGCTTAGTTTTATGATCTGTAGTTTTAAAACATAATGCAATGCAATACAATGATGATTAAGAGATGAATAAATAAACCTTTCTCAAAAGCCTGATGATCATTTGATACGATTTTTCTAAATGATGTCTGGATAATCAAGTAAACCTGCTGAAATATTACTAACAATATCAAAGTTATTCTTGCGTTCACTTGATAAAATCAGCTCAGATTGACAGAGGAGGGCGTATACGATTATACTAAAGGACGTTTATTTAATGAAACAGTCTTAACTATCAATCAGACACAGAAGGACTGGAGATGATGAGCACAGCACTGTAAAAAGTTTACGTAAAATCAGCAGTAACTTACTGTATTCAGATTCTACAGAACGGAATTGTTGAGAATACAGTAATATGTGAAAACAACAGAAATAATTTACAGTGCATTTACAAGCATTATAAATGTAGCCTATGTATAAGATTTTTTTTTTGAGGAGAAAGAGAGAATCTCATTGATTCACTGCATTGACCAATCAGACGACAGCTATAGGCTATCATATGTTTTGGCCTTGATGTTATAATAATCATAACTTGCTTGTGTTTAGTGAGCAGCTGAGAGAGGAATGTGTGTGAATAGTGTTCGTGTCTGTGTGCTAAATACAGATGCTGTCGACAGCTGCTGTCTCACTCATGAGAGCAGCGAAACAGGCTTTCATTGCACACTTTTACTGTCTGTCTGCCCGTGACGTCACAGAAACACACTCGTGTTTCTTCCCGACAGAAAGTTCGAGCCAAACTTCGCCCGTCTGCTTCTTTAAGTGAGTTAATTAAAGTCCCGCGGCGTCGGGCACAATATTCCTCTCTGTGCCCGCCGGAGCGTACCGACACTCATTGGCTTTCTCCCTCAAATCCCCTCAGATTTATTAAAAATACCCAAATACATGAATCAGTTCTGTCTGAAAAGGAATCCAGGCGAAGCGTGCACGACGATTTCTGTCACCGTGATTAGACGGAGGAACGGATGCCAAATCCACAGATTGACGGTTTTTCTTAAGGGGCTCATTTGGCACGGAGAAAACCAGAGAGAGAGAGACACATACACAGAGAGAGAGAGAGAGAGAGAGAGAGAGAGAGAGACGCGCACACGAGGAGTTCCGTCGAGTTTTGTATTCAGCTCGTGTCGCGCGCTCTGACTGGAATTACCGCGCGTCACCGGATTAAACGCTTCCACACAAAAGACGCGTCGGGACTCGGGAGCGATAAAGCCATGAAGCTCTTGGCATTCAGAGCAGCGCATATAGGTGAAGTGAGGGTCTTGTGTGTGTATGTGTGTCAGGAGGTGAGGTTCTCAGTCTGATGTCGGTCACGCGAATACAAATTAACCCGGTATACCGTACGGGCCGGTTATTACAAATCCTCCCGCATTCATCAACAAGGCCTCTAATTCATTAAACGATGAGCGTGAGCGCTTAATGACTTTTTAATGATTGATTCATTCTGCTTGACTGTGGCATGTCAAAAATATGCATGAATCATCACAGCAAAGTGATGAGTTTAATTTTGAGTTTAAAGTCGCAATGAAACATAGACAGTTTAATGAAACGCAGACAGTTTAAAACTAGATTAAAGACGCATCTCTTTAGCCAAGGCTTCACATAATGCTTACCTTTTATACCACTGTTGAATCAGATCGAATGCATTAATATTATGAACATCAGCTATGCTAATTATTTCCCATTTGCTTTTCTGCTGTTATCTCGGGACACTAGTCCCGAGGTAAATAGCATTCATCAGCTCCAGTTTGTATCCAGCCTCTCACGGAGACTTCAGATGCCCAACACCTGAGATGAGATGACTAAACGCCTGTGAAGAGACGACTCGATATGTAATGCCCTAAATTAATACATGATTAACTAACTGTATTTTTCTATGTACATTTCTGAAATGCACTTTCTGTAAAGCTGCTTTGAAACAATATCGTCGCTGCCCGATGAAACTCACGTATGTCCAAAACGGTTACTTTTCAGGAAGTGAAAAAAACACTGTAATTTCAAAAGCAGTTGAACGTAGCGTTGCATACTTGGTACGGCATCTTTAAATGTAACCATATTCTTGCCAGTGTAATGATACAAGGCCGATGCTATGGGCGGGCCTTAGGGGGCCGGGCCCGCCTACAGAGCTCCTGTGCCCCCTCTCCATCCAATTTGCATTTATAAATTATTTTAATAATAATAATAATTTACGTGCAGTATTTATATATTTATTGATGTGTATTTAAGTGCAATGTTTGACTCATAGGCTAATCTTATAAAAAGAAAACTCCTGGAAGTTTGACTGATTGTTTACAAAAAAGGGGTTTCCCTGAGCCGCTCTGACCGCAGCATCTCGGTAAAGTTATAGCGACGCGACGTGCTCGGTTTTGCCTATTCAGAAACGAATGGAAACAGAAACTCATGAGGAGATTCCAATCCCAAATACGTCGACTTCAGCTGTATTAAGAACGTGAGTAGGCCAGTTGGTTTTATTACTCTTCGTAAGTTGCACCAGACGAAATTATGCATTTGACACTGATATACAATATGTGTGTGAGTGTGTCGTAGTTGATTATGCATGGTTGATTGAATACTTAACTTGAGATTTGTAACTATTTCTGGTATTATAGGAAGTTGGCTTATAGCATGCTGTGTTCACGGAACAATGCAGACCAAGGCTATAACTGTAACATGATATCTCATGATAGCCGAAATATGATTGGGCAATAGGCTAATTGTAGTTAGGATATTGAAATCGCTGTGAAACTGTTGTAGCTAGTGTTGCCACCCGTCCCGGTTTTTCCGGGATTGTTCTTCTTTTTAACAACCTGTCCCGGGAAGTTTATAAACTCTCCCTGATATAAAAAAGGCTCATAAGAATTATAATATAAAAAAGGCAAAAAAAAATTCAAAAGGCTATGTGAATATGTCCCGGTTTTCGAAAGTCTACGTGAATATACGTTCAAACAGCGCGCACGGCAGAGAGGTAGAGAGCGCGAGACCTTGCGTGCGTGTGCTGTGTGCTAGTGTGCCTCATGAAGCGCATGGAAGCACCCCCCCCCCACACACACACACACAATTTAGTGGATGTCATAATTAGGCCCCCCCAAGAATATTAAATGCCCGTCCATTGATTTGTGCCTGCCGCCGGTGTTCTGACGATTCATGCTACCCATCGAGATGTGCTACTTACTGGTTATGCGCATGTGCAGACTCAATTTTCTTCTGCTTACCACGCCCATAAATCTATGCATCCTTGCTGTGGAGACTTGTAGGAAACTTTGACAGTTCAAAGATGAATATTTGATGATAATTTTTACTTTTCACACCCGATTTAAAAATAAAAACAGTACATTATACTGTACTCTTAACTTCGAATTTTATTATAATTTTATTTCATATAATAATATCATTTTTACTTGTTATATCAAATGTGATAATTGCTAGTTCATTTAAAATATCAAAATATGCTCCCCATACACCTACCCTGATTTAAAT
>NW_027508870.1:80000-90000 GCF_051911475.1 Siphateles boraxobius
GTCATTATTAAGCTCAATTCAGTTCAATTCATCAGTTATGAAACGAGAAGACAATTCAGTTCAGTGTTGATTCAGTTCAGTTCAATAATGACTGTACACACAATGCATCTGTCACATAAACATCTTGATGACATTATTGGTGCACAATCACAGTCACTGTTGACTTTGCAAAATGCATCAATTATGAAACAAACTTGAATCACTTATTTAGGTTAGACCATGGAAGTGACTCAAACTGCAGTTCATCCACTGGCCACTAGAGACCGGCTGCAAAAGAAACTCAATCCCATAGACTCGCATGTTAAAATGCCCAACTTTACAGCAGAAAAAAACATGTTCACAGCCTGGTGCAAAAAGTGGTTTTGGTCTAAATAGCTAATTTTGCCCTTCATGACGACTGTGAGGGAGGTTAATGTTTTTAATAACTCATCCATGTAAATTATATTAAGCCTTAAAGTTGTGCATAATTAAAGGCGTGGCCACTTGAGTGACAGGTAGATTTCCGCTGATGTCGCTACTAGACGTTTGTCTGCTGTCTGTTAGCGTCACGACACCTCAGCTAATCGCTGCACTTGTTCGGTTATCCAGGAGTGACGCTGCCAAGATAGCGACGGCTGGCTCCGCCCACTTTGGGCTTCAAAAACGCTCTTCAGAAACACTACGCGTGATGTCACGGACTCTACGTCCATATTTTTTTACAATTTACAAAACTTATTACACAATGTAAGGGACAGACGTAGTCTTTACAGTCTCACGGTTTCATCAACGCATGTTCTCGCTAGACTCGAGAACGCTGCGCCACTGACCGGCTCCTCTGCGAATACACGAGGTCTGCGATGTAAAGTGAGAGGTTGATGAAGCACAACACGGCGACGGCGAGCTTCACGTCCCACGAGCATTTTCCGCTCGGGCAGCCCTGCGGTCGTAGTGGAGTGCCGTGCTTCCGGTCGAAGCTAAACACGGGCCAAATCACAGCAGCGCTAAAGTATAGCAGCACTGCTACGAACGTGTAGACGACCACAACCCGCTCGAACGGCAGTCGCACCGCCGCGGTACGACCCGAGACCGTCAAGGCCACCAGCAGCACCGACGCGGCGAAGCACACGCCGAACACCGACACGCAGTAAACCGTCGCCACGTGGCGTGAGAAATCACTCCCGTTAGCTAGCATCACAAAAATCACGCATGCTACGAAGATTTGCACCACTTTCAGGATGCCGGATGGAGTCGCCATGTAGCCGACGGCACGACCCGGTTTAGCACGCGACAGAAAAACCTCCGTCCCGTACGCGACGCACGCCGCCCACGAGCACACGGTCACCGCGATACGGTAGTTTCGTATGTTGCAGTTGTTGGAAGGACAGTCGTCCGCACGCACGAAGTACACGGGATACACGACAGACGCAGTTAGCGTGAGCAACACGGACAGAGACGCGAACGTCACGGTTAGATTCTCCCACGACACAGGGAGACACGCGTGAAGGCGGGTCACGTCCAGCACGAACACACACACTGTGATGGAGAAGCACGACGTCCAAACCGCCATACAGAACGTCCCGTAGGTGGCGCTGTAACCGGCGGCGTGG
Organism: Siphateles boraxobius; assembly: GCF_051911475.1. NCBI lineage: Eukaryota > Metazoa > Chordata > Actinopteri > Cypriniformes > Leuciscidae > Siphateles > Siphateles boraxobius. The sequence goes on from NW_027508870.1 coordinate 81,587, forward strand.
ATCACCAGAGAGACGACGGCGCAGGACAGCGTTAGCTGACACACACGCGCAGCACCGATGGGGGAGAACACGCCCGCAACGTTTAAATAATGTCCAGCGGAGACGCTCATGTCGTTACGTTCGGCTACACAAGAGCTCAGAAGTTTGGGTTCGGTCAAAAGTCTCACCAAGACAGCATCTGTTTAATCAGAAATACAAATAGTAATATTGATATTTAAACTGTTTTCTATTGTAGAGATATTTAAAGAGTAATTTTTTTCCAGTTCAGTTAAATTTCTTATTATCAATGTTAAAAACAGTTGTGTTAATCAAAACTAAACTTACTAAAAATGTATTAAATTATACAAATGTAAAATTAAAATAATTAAAATAATTTCTAAATTAAATCAAACACTAAAATTAATAATCATGAAAATATAAAATTCAAAAATAAATGCTTATTTATGAAAACAAATCAAAACTAAACTAAAAATGTACAATTAAAATAGTTTTAAAATGAAATCCAACACTAATAATTAACAATGTAAAATTTAAAAAATATTTTTAAAAAATCATAAACAAATACTGCATAATACAAAATTAAACTTGTTAAATTAAATGAAAAAAATGTAAAATTAAAATAATTTTAAAATTAAATCAAACACTAAAAATTAATAATCATAAATATGTAACAAAAAAATAAATAGAAATAAAAAACACTTAAAATGCATTTAATTATAGACATGTAAAATGAAAACAAATAAAACAACTTTATTAAATCATAAAAATGTAGAATTAAGATAAAATAATTTTAAAATGAAATCAAACAGTAAAATGTATAATCATAAAAAAATGAAAACAAGCACTTCTTAAAAATGTTTTTAAATCATAAACATGTAAAACAAAAACAAATCAGAATAAGACTTAAGTTAAATAATAAAAATGTCAAATTCAAATACTTGTACCATGAACACATCAAAATAAAACACACTAAGTGAATTAGGTAAAATAGTTTTTAAAATTAAAATAAATAATGTTAAAAATAGAAATGAAACACAAAAAGTGTGAAATTCGTGATACTTTTATCAGAATTCTTTGAATAGAAAGTTCAAAATAACAGCATTTATTTGATCTTTCGTGACAACGTAAAATTCTTTAATGTTACTTTGATCGATTTATTGTGTCCTTGCTGAATAAAAGAATTCAAAATTCTTACTGACCCCAAACTTTTGAACAGAGTATTTGATATATTTGTATGATGGAATATCTGCAGCTCCACAGATCCAGCGGCAGGAAGCCTGATGTCCGTCGTGACGCACAGATTCCTGTTGGGTTTCCACAGAAGCAGATTCGAGGCCGTTTCTTCTCCTCGGGGTGCGTGAAGTATTTATGACTCTATTTTGGAGCGCGTGACTCACTATCTGTCAAAAAACAAAACCGTCAAAACAGCCAGAGTCTCACAGGGATCATTAACATCAGATCCATTATTACCTTCCAGTCCGAGTCCTTCGCAGCAGAACCAGTCCAGAGAAGAGAAGATCTGTCTGTGCACTGAGGAGGTTATGTCTATATTCGATGAGGGTGCGGCTGGAATGTGTGTCCAGAAACACCTGTGAAGGAATCGCACAGTTATTCTATATATAAACACATTTAGACACAGACACAAGAGAGTCACTTGGGGTTTCCAAGCATGCAGTTGAAGAATGAAGGGTTAAATATTCTGGATTACTGATGACTATCGAGTTGCACTGCGAGTCTGTGGTCGTTCTGAGAGGAATCTTCCAGGTTCCGTGTGAGTTAAAGACCTGAGATGATCATTCATGTGGTTCTGAACCTGTGAAACTAAAGAAATGAGATATTCTGAAGAACGCCTCTGCGTTTTTTGTCCATGCAATGAACTCCAAATGTCATTTTGAACCTCATGTATTTCTATGCATTAAAGAGGCTATATGTACGATTTTTCTAATCACTTTTTTTTATTGCCGATGTGTGAACAGCTTGTAACAAAACTTAAATAATGAGATCTTCCTTGTGTTGTCTCTAAAAACTGCTGGGTTGTTTTAACCCAACGTTGGGTAAAATATGGACTAACCCAAACATTGGGTTAAAAATTGTATTAAAAAAATGTAAATGTTGTCCATATTTGACCCAAAGTTGGGTTGAAACAACCCAGCATTTTTTAGATTGTATGAAAGCCTGTAGATGTACTAAAGACGGTTTGGATTAGACAAACCAATTGTTTATACAATAAACTTACATATGTATGTTTAAACATAGTCTAAACCATTTAAAGATAATTACAGAATCTACATTTTTCACAATTTGCATTTGAATGTAAGGAGTCAGATGGGGACAGTTGCAACATGTAACAATACAATATATTACAGTATATGTCAGTGTTAGCAAAATGTTTATTATCAAAAATGTAAGTTATAATAATATTACAGTGTTATTTATTCATCAGCTTTGATTAGATGACAATTATAGATTTGTCTAGATGTCAAATATTCAAATTGATATAAAATATAGGCTTTTAGTGACATAGGAAGAATTAAATAATTTGTGAGGCAATTAACTTTTATTTAGCCTATTTTTTAACTATATTTTATATTATCATTTTAACAATATGTTACGTACGATCACACACATCTGCACGTGCGCGCACACACACATAAACATAAACCTCCTGTCCTTGCTCCAACCTGATGAACTATATTATATTTAAGTAAAAACTTGTGAAAAAAATGTTAAAAATACTGCAATGTGTCTGTTTTTATGTTTATGCACTGTACGGGGACAGTCAGCCATGATAAAACACATAGACTAAAACCTCCTGTGCTAGCTAAACAATTCACCTTGATACATGCTAACCATACTAGCTTAAAGTTAACATACCACTCATTTAAACCATATAAGTTTGAGCTGAATCACAAAAACAGTGACAATAGTTTAACAAAAACAAAGCTTAAGAAAAGAAATACTTTCATACTTCAAAAACAAATTTTCTTCAGTAAATCCTGAAGAAGCTCAAGAATCTATATAGTCTACAGTCTCAAATATACTTTATAATCAGACTATCATAACAGTGTATTTTAATGAGCTTATCTGTGGACATGATGAATGTCAGATCTGCTGTAAACACACACATCACTATGATCAGATGCTTTCTGAACTGATGCTTTCTCATTTCTGTGTTTATTTAGTTAATGAGAGGAAAGATCAGCACATATTATTCATCTGTCCGTCTTTCTCAGCAGTGGTTCATGTTCGTTAACAGTATATCGCTGCAAATGCTATTTCCAACTTCTATACTTCTAAGTAAAGAACTAAAAGATCTTCTCCGTGAGTATCTGGAGTCTTGATTCACACTCGTGTGTGTTACTGTTCACGAGCACGAGCAGTAAGCGCTGCTGCAGTTTCACTGAACGGCCACCGGTGTCGCTATAACACAGGTTTCTCAATTATACATATAGACCATTTAATGCATAACTATTATGCATTCATGAATTAAAGGATTAGTTCACCTCAAAATGAAAAAAATTCCCCAATGCCATCCAAGATATCCATGTCTTTCTTTCCTCAGTGGAAGAGAAAATAAGTTTTTTGAGGAAAACCTTTTTCTGGATTTTTCTTTGAATAATGGACTTCAATGATGACCAGCGTTTTGAAGTCCAAATCAATGCAGTTTCAAAGATCTTTGAAGTGCTTGAAAATGCTGTGCACGATCGCAGCTTATTATTATTATGCGATCTTATTCGAAGAAAAATCCAGAAATAGTTTCCTCAAAAAACTTATTTCTCTTCCACAGAGGAAAGAAAGACATGGATATCTTGGATGGCATTGGGGTGAGTAAATTATTAGGAAATTTTCATTTTGAGTTGAACTCCTTTGCATCATGTATTTACGTTAACAAAAACACTCGTCAAATCATTGCATTGAGATAAACATTAAAACAAAAGTGCTACAAGACTTACTAACCTTTAAATCCATACATGAGCAGCTTTTGCATGAAGAACATCTACAAGAGAGTTTATAACGGGATGATCTATGATGCTCACGTTGCAAAATCATTATTGTTATACAAAGTCATACACACACATTGTAATTTGACTAAATTAAACAGGCTAATATGGGAGAGACAATAACATATTTAGCGGAACTTTAGCTTCGGTTGAAGTTGACTTGCTTTTATGTTTTTATTAAAATATATTTTATCGGTCATTCCTTTAAAGTTCAATGTTCGAGCTGCAACTGTGACTCATTTACTGGATTAAAAACATAACAGCTGTAACATTTCTGACAACAAAAACACTGATCATCACACCAGAAACAAATATGCTGGAAACATATTCAAATTCACTTTCAGTTTATATCGTCATGTTCGGTCAAGATATAATCTTCCTTCTTCTCAACAGCAGACAGCGACTGAAAAGTTAGTTTTTTTTAGCGTTTTATTTAAAACATTTTTTTTTCCGTTAGTAGCCTAATTTTCTTTTTAAAAATTTGTTTAAAAAACAAATAATTATTCTTAGGTTTTTTTTTTTATATCAGTTGCAGTTTTGGTTATTTTAGAACAAGTTAAACTAGATAAAAATGAGTAGCTAATATTTCTAGACAACTTGCTGGGATTATACTTTTATTATATTTAATATAATTTTTATATATATATTATTTTCAGTTAATGTTTACTTCATTTCAAGTAACTTTTTTAAGTTGTAGAACGATAATAACCTGGATAATAACCCTGGTCCTGGAAACAGTTTGACTCCTGTATAAAGATAAATTTAACAACAGCGCCCTCTGCTGTTCACTCGCTGTACTGCCGGTCCGTTGAGATGATTGACAGATGCCAGATATTGTAATCATGATCACTGATCTCTGGCTAATTCGGTTCTTCAAACTAATTTGCGGATTTGATTCAAATGTCTAGATTAAGTTGTCTGATATACTGTGTTCTTGTGTGCATTGGGAAGACAGATCCACGTGTAAATTCAGGATGAGCTTTCAAGAAACTAACAATCCTGAATTATGTCAAATCATCAACGGTAGGAATCCACGTGCGAAGAAAACACTAGTGAAAACACGTGACCAAAAGTACAGCACGCGCATTGTGAACGAGCTTATGAAGTCCGTCCACTAGAGGGACCCGAACAACCTCTTCTGGATCAGCACAGAAACACGATTAGTCTAAGTGTGTTATTTGTTGTCTTGTAAGATATGTTTGTTTTGCACAGTGGTGCTACTGAAACACTGTAGGGAGAGAAACTACAAAAATACTTGAACTTGAATTAGAAACATTATTATCATGCGTTTAGATTAATTTAAATGTGATGCAGATCATAAACTCTTAAATTCCCCCCGTAGTAAAACAACAACACATCTTTGCTCACCAAAATGACATATGTAAAGTTTTGAAAAAAATGAAAAAAAAAAAATGAAAAAAATAAATAAATATAGCTTGAATGTAACTGGACACCCTTGCCTCGTTTAGTGTTCGCGGTTCTATGAATATGCAAATGAGCCCCGCCTCCACTCACTCACTCACTCAGAGATCCACTCGTTGACGATCACACGTTGATCTGATTGGTTACAAGGTAGTTTGTGACGTCAGAAACACCAGCGATTTCAAACCGTGTTTTTGAGACTGTCTTTGGTTCACTGCAGTTTTAAGGAGAAAATACTCAGCAATGCTGTAGACTTATGAATTTATACATGGTTTGTCTTAAAGTATATTAAAAACACCACATAGACACATAAACAACATTAAAATCGGGATCTTCACCACAAGGGGGACTTTTTGAAGTCTTCTTCAATTGTAGTGCAGATCACTTTTACCTTTGAACGCGATGAGGAAGAACAAGGCGGTGTTTTACGGGTTAAACTGTGGACGCGCAAGCATTAGCTCACCTGCGCGGCTCCGCTAACCCTCAGCAGGTCCTTCATCAAAGAGCCGCCACAGCTGGAGCTCATTAACCGAGTCGACGGGGCCGCGGCTAGTGGAGAGATGACGAGTGCCAGAGCCTCCGGACACTTTGAAGTTCCTCCAGACGGGCAGCGTTTACATCAAAGCATCGCTTACCCACTACCAGCTTCGCAAAATGCCTGAAATCTTCGTTTGAAAACTAAAGGCTGTTTACACAACACTGTTTTCAACTAGAAACAGAAAACTTTTTATGCGTTTTGGCCGTTCATTTACACAAACGTTTTAATGAAAACAAGTTTTTAAAAACGATACCGTTATCGACTCCGTGTAAACTACAAAAATACGAATTTGTGAACACGACGTCATGCGCATGCATCGTTCAGTCTATAAAGTGTTTCTTTACAAAGAACATCGCCATCTACTGGCCTGGCAGCAGAATACAACGATTTTAGTCGTTTTCGCGGATCCACGTGAACGGGGATCATATTGATAATGTTTTTAGGTGGAAAATGCAAAAAAAAAAAGTTTCTGTTTTTAGTATGTTGTGTAAACGAACCCAAAGTGGAAGTTTTTTAAAAACAATATCGCTTTCATTTGTGTGGAAACTCCAAAAATGTGAATTTGTGAAAACGCTTTTCCGTTTTTAGTACGTCGTGTAAACACAATTTTTTGAAAAAGATACCATTTTCGTCTCCATGTAAACTATAAAAACATGAACTTGTGAAAACTGTGACGTCATGTGCGTTACGTGAAATCTTCGTTTGAAAACTAAGGGCGGTTTATACAACACTGTTTTCAACTTGGAACAGAAAACTTTGTTCATTTACACGACAACGGCGTTTCGGGTGCCCAAAAATTCAAACTTTTGGAAAAAGGGAAACTGCAAGTGTGTGAAAACGATACTATTAACATCTCTGTGTAAACTAGAAAAACGCGAATTTGTGAAAATTATGACATCATGCGCACGCGTGTTAAATGTTCAGTCAGTTTCTTTACAAAGAACATCGCCATCTACTGGCCTGGCAGCAGAATACACCGCTTTTAGTCGTTTTTGCAGATCCGTGTGAACGGGATCATTTTGATAATGTTGATATGTGAAAAATGTTTTTTGGTACGTTGAGTAAACGAACCCAAAGTGGAAGTTTTTGAAAACGATACCATTATCGTCTCCATGTAAATTACAAAAACGCAAACGTCATGCGTGTTCAGTCTATAGACGTGTTTCTTTAAAAAGAATATCGCCATCTACTGGCCTGACAGCAGAACACAGCGATTTTAGTCGTTTTCATGGATCCGTCTCGCCTATACGCCAAATACGCAAAGGAGTAATGTTCCAGTTTTTAGTACAGAGGGACCCAGAGTTGTCAACACAAAAAGGTGATGTCTGAAAAAATGATATAAATAAAATATAAATATTAGTAAACTTGAACATAAAAAACTTTGGGGGGGGGGAGGGGGGTTTTACAAATTTTGCAAAGGAATTTACTAAAGATAAATAAGTTTAAGTAGGCTATTAAAATGACTAAAACAAAAATAAATTACAGCTATATATATATATATATACACACACACATATTAAAAACTTAAAATGTCAAAAGCACATAGAATTACTAAAATGTACATGAAAAAGAAAAAGGAAAATATAAAAAGGAAAGCTTATTAAAAATATGAATAAATACTATAGTATATTAATAATACTAAAAGAACTGAGTGTGACAGCATTACAATTAAAGTATTCAATTTGAGACGCAGTCATGGACTACTTAGAAACAGCTGATGCCAGAAAAGAGAAAACTCAACTGGCAATAACCATTGTTTAATTGATGAAGTTTTGCATGAAGTATTGTTAAACTATTGAACTACTGCAGCCGGAGAATCCAAACGCTCTCGTCCTCCTGCGCTGATCAAACGTCACTTCTTTCCTGAAAACATACAGTGTGAAATTTAATATACATTTCATATATTAAACAGTTCTATAAATCTAAAAAAAACTATTTATTAATATAAGAAAAGGCCCACATGGATGTTGAAGTACGTTATCATGTTAAGCATACCATCTACAAACATATTAAACTGTTTTCAACATTGTTTAATAATAATAATGAATGTTTTTGAGCATCACATCATATTATAGTGATTTCTGAAGGATCATGTGACACTGAAGACTGGAGTAATGATGCTGAAAATTCTGCTTTGATCACAGGAATAAATTACACTTTACTATATATTCACATAGAAAACAGATGATTTACATTATTATAATATTTCACTGTTTACTGTATTTGTGATCAAATATATGCAGCCTTGGCAAGCATAAATGTCTTCTTTTAAAAAAAAGAAATAAACATAATTTGAAACATTGTTTGTCTGAAATAAAACAAATATTATGAAATATGGCTTAAACTGTGTAAAAATCAATTGAGTTTATGTTTGACTAAAAACGAAACACTTGCCTTTTGTTTGTGTTATTCAACTATGTTAACTAAAACTATTAAAAACATTTCTGTTATTT
>NW_027508870.1:95000-117500 GCF_051911475.1 Siphateles boraxobius
CATGTGTGTAATTCAGGGCACAGTTCAGACTGAATAAAAAGATAAGTTGTCTCTTGCCATTGACTACCATACATATTTTTTCCGAAATAAGGTCCCATGAGCCGGAAGTGGAGGGGCGGGGCTTAGGAGCTCTATTGTAATTTCTAACAAGGGACTGTAACCCTTGAAGGACAAGACAAGGGAACTTATAACAGGAACGCAAGAACCACTGAACACTAACACACACGCCGAACTCACTCGCTCGTGTCTCTACCGGCCTTTCCCGAACTCACCGCATTAAAACAGCAATTTCACAACAATTATAGAGAGTCTGTGCGCTGCTACACTATTAAAGTTATTAATTCAGGTTGGACACCACTGAAGGCCTAGGTGTGAAATGCACGGCCCACTGATATACACACACACATCCATACACACATCTTCTTTTTTTTACCTATTGTTATTATAATTGCTGATGGTTGTCCTGAAATGACTCGTTGGGAAGTGTTAAATCAGTTTAATAAAATAAATATAGTAAAATATTCACCCTGCTATGAGTTCATCAGCCTGTAGGGCGGAGACACTGACGTCCAGATCAGAGCGCAGGAAACAATCTGTGGACACACACACACACACACACACACACACACACACACACACACACACACACACACACACACCATGATTACTTCTCACTTTCTGTCCAAAATATTTAATATTTCGCTGCAGTTACACTGTTTTGACCAGCAGGGGTCGCCAGCGTCTGAACTTTCCAGCGCCTCAAAGTGAATCATTTTGCGAAGCAATTGATCTGAAGTTTCGAAAAGCTTAATTTCTCCCATCACTAGTTACAGTTACGCCCGTCCTTTATAGCAGAACTCAAACTACACTAGAACGAAACTTCAGACGCCAAAATAGATTGAGTGGACGGTGAGTGTGTGTGACTGAAACCCACAGGGGGTCAACGCTCCCCGTTACCCAGAATGCACTGTGAGCTTCCAGTAAGGCAGATTAAAATGATGTCATTGGTTTGGACAGCAGATGAAAGAGCTGTTAACAAACCTGTCGTCACATCTGAGCCAAAGTACACGAGAGCAGCGGGGAAGAGATTCGCCTGAGAGAGAGAGAGAGAGAGAAAGAGAGAGATTTAGAGAAAGAGAGAGAGAGAGAGAGAGAGAGAGAGAAAGAGAGAGATTTAGAGAAAGAGAGAAAGAGAGAGATTTAGAGAAAGAGAGAGAGAAAGAGGAGAGAGAGAGAGAGAGAGAGATTTAGAGAAAGAGAGAGAGAAAGAGGAGAGAGAGAGAGAGAGAGAAAGAGAGAGATTTAGAGAAAGAGAGAGAGAAAGAGGAGAGAGAGAGAGAGAGAGAGAGATTTAGAGAAAGAGAGAGAGAGAGAGATTTAGAGAAAGAGAGAGAGAAAGAGGAGAGAGAGAGAGAGAGAGAGAGATTTAGAGAAAGAGAGAGAGAAAGAGGAGAGAGAGAGAGAGAGAGAGAAAGAGAGAGATTTAGAGAAAGAGAGAGAGAAAGAGGAGAGAGAGAGAGAGAGAGAGAGAGAGAGGTTAATGACAGTCGTCTCTCTGTTTTACTACATTCATACTGAGACAGAGATGGGTAAAATAAAAATGATCACAAAAAACAGCAAATATATACATATTTAATATATATGGTAATTAAGTTTTGGATCTATAAGATTTTTTATATTAAACTGAATCAAAAGTGACAATAAAGACATTTATAATGTTATAAAAAATTCTATTTCAAATAAATGCTGTTCTTTTTAACTTTATATTCATCAAAAAATCCTGAAATAAAAATGTAAATAACTATTTTCAACATTGATAATAATCATAAATGTTTCTTGAGCATCAAATCTTCATATTATACTGATTTCTGAAGGATCATGTGACACTGAAGACTGGAGTAATGATGCTGAAAATTCAGCTTTGATCACAGGAATAAATTACACTATAAAATATATCAAAAACAAAAAATCTTACAAATCCAAAACTTTTGACCGGTAGTGTACACACACACACACACACACACACACACACACACACACACACACACACACACACACACACACACACACACACACACACACACACACACACAGACAGTGGTCAGTTGTGTGTCTCTGCCTCTATAATGGGCGTCTCTGTGCTGATTTCTATTCTTAGAACTCTTTGAAGAGGAAACAATGTGTTTGAACGGGCCGAGGGGCGTCTGTCCTCAGAGACCCCGATTCGAGAGACGCTCGCGTGTGTGTGTGTGTGTGTGTGTGTGTGTGAAACATTCCTTGAAAACATTCCTTCCATTACATGATGGAAAGTGAGCGAGAACATCCTGTTTGTGGCTCTTAAGATCATGAGACAGATGTTACACAACAACACCTGTGACCTCTGACGGGAATCATCACTGTATCAACCTGACATCACAGTACAGCAGCAACGACACACACACACACACACACACACACACACACACGCTCGCACACACTCACACTCACTCGCACGCGCTCACACACACGCTCACTCACTCACACTCACACACACACACACACTCTCACTCACTCACTCACTCACACGCACACGCTCACACACACACACACACACAAACACTCTCACTTCGGTTCAGAATGAGGCTGATGTCAAAGACACACAGTCAGTCTCACCTGGAATAGAGTGACATTCGGGTCGTCAATGATGGTTTTGGGTGGCGCAACAACTAGAAAATAAAAAATACACCGATAAAACATACACATCATGTAGGACAACATCGGGGTGGGTGTGTGAGTGAGTGAGAATGTGTGTGTGTGTGAGAGTGTGTGTGTGTGTGTGTGTGTGTGTGAGTGAGTGTATGTGTGTGTGAGTGAGTGTATGTGTGTGTGTGTGAGTGAGTGTATGTGTTTGTGAGTGTCTGTGTGTGTGTCTGTGTGTGTGTCTGTGTGTGTGTGTGTGTGTGTGTGTGTGTGTGTGTGTGTGTGTTTGTGTGTGAGTGTCTGTGTGTCTGTGTGTGTGTGTGTGTGAGAGTGTATGTGTGTGTGAGAGAGTGTATGTGTGTGTTTGTGAGTGTCTGTGTGTGTGTGTGTGTGTGTGTGTGTGTGTGTGTGTGTGTGTGTGTGTGTGTGTGGTAATAACTCACACAGGTAAAACTGCAGCTGTTGGTCCTGCAGGAAAGATCTGATGAAACTTCTCAGAGCAGCAACTGGAAAACAGACAAACATCTGCTGTGAACAAAACATCAAGAAAATAATAAAACATAAAAAAAAGTTTCAAAACCAAACAAACCCAAAGTCCGCTCTGACCTGTTTCTAGAGGCCTGAAGAAGCCCTGCAGAACCCGGCGGTCGGGAAACTGGACCCTCAGCGCCACCTGAAAACGAGACAACCGTACCAATCCAGTCACATGACTGATCACATGATCATACACACACACACACACACACACACACACACACACACACCTTCGGGTACCGATCCAGCTTCTCCTTCATCTGAGACTCTCGGAGAGATTTGGTCATGAGAGGAGCTTCTTCAAACGCCCTCCTGAAACAGACAGAAGATCCATCCAGAAACACAATATTTATAATATAATGCTTTTTATCTAATATTTATACTTTATTTCAATTAACTAAAGCATTTTTTAATAGTTTTTCCTTTACAATAGAGCAGAACGTTCTGGTTCTGGTAGTAAAACGTATTTTTTTAAATAGTGTTCTACAGAAAATACCACCAATCAGAGAGTCGAAACAAAGCAACACGTGCCAAAAGATCTCTTTAGCTCCGCCCACTCCCATGATGCTCTGCGAATGACATAATTTCCCTACACCCTCAAAATACTGAAATGTTGGTTTATATATTGCAATAAGCTTTAAATGTTTGTTTTTACTCGACTCTGCGACGGCTCTACATACAACCTATGACAACTCTACTCTACACCTCTACTCTACAACAACTCTATAACTACCCTACATGCAACTACCCTACATGCAACTACCCTACATGCAACTACCCTACATGCAACTACCCTACATGCAACTACCCTACATGCAACTACCCTACATGCAACTACTCCTCTACATGCAACTACTACTCTAAATGCAACTACTCCTCTACATGCAACTACCCTACATGCAACTACCCTACATGCAACTACCCTACATGCAACTACTCCTCTACATGCAACTACTCCTCTACATGCAACTACTCCTCTACATGCAACTACTCCTCTACATGCAACTACTCCTCTACATGCAACTACTCCTCTACATGCAACTACTCCTCTACATGCAACTACTCCTCTAAATGCAACTACTCTCTACATGCAACTACCCTACATGCAACTACCCTACATGCAACTACCCTACATGCAACTACCCTACATGCAACTACTCTACATGCAACTACTCCTCTACATGCAACTACTCCTCTACATGCAACTACTCCTCTACATGCAACTACTCCTCTACATGCAACTACTCCTCTACATGCAACTACTCCTCTACATGCAACTACTCCTCTACATGCAACTACTCCTCTACATGCAACTACTCCTCTACATGCAACTACTCCTCTACATGCAACTACTCCTCTACATGCAACTACTCCTCTACATGCAACTACTCCTCTACATGCAACTACTACTCTACATGCAACTACTACTCTACATGCAACTACTACTCTAAATGCAACTACTACTCTAAATGCAACTACTACTCTACATGCAACTACTCTACATGCAACTACTCTACATGCAACTACTCTACATGCAACTACTCTACATGCAACTACTCTACATGCAACTACTCCTCTACATGCAACTACTCCTCTACATGCAACTACTCCTCTACATGCAACTACTCCTCTACATGCAACTACTCCTCTACATGCAACTACTCTACATGCAACTACTCCTCTACATGCAACTACTCCTCTACATGCAACTACTCCTCTACATACAACTACTACTCTAAATGCAACTACTACTCTACATGCAACTACTCTCTACATGCAACTACCCTACATGCAACTACCCTACATGCAACTACCCTACATGCAACTACCCTACATGCAACTCCTCTACATGCAACTACTCCTCTACATGCAACTACTCCTCTACATGCAACTACTCCTCTACATGCAACTACTCCTCTACATGCAACTACTCCTCTACATGCAACTACTCCTCTACATGCAACTACTCCTCTACATGCAACTACTCCTCTACATGCAACTACTCCTCTACATGCAACTACTCCTCTACATGCAACTACTCCTCTACATGCAACTACTACTCTAAATGCAACTACTACTCTAAATGCAACTACTACTCTACATGCAACTACTCTACATGCAACTACTCTACATGCAACTACTCTACATGCAACTACTCTACATGCAACTACTCTACATGCAACTACTCTACATGCAACTACTCTACATGCAACTACTCCTCTACATGCAACTACTCCTCTACATGCAACTACTCCTCTACATGCAACTACTCCTCTACATGCAACTACTCCTCTACATGCAACTACTCCTCTACATGCAACTACTCCTCTACATGCAACTACTACTCTACATGCAACTACTACTCTACATGCAACTACTACTCTACATGCAACTACTACTCTACATGCAACTACTCCTCTACATGCAACTACTACTCTAAATGCAACTACTACTCTACATGCAACTACTCTCTACATGCAACTACTCTACATGCAACTACTCTACATGCAACTACTCTACATGCAACTACTCTACATGCAACTACTCTACATGCAACTACTCTACATGCAACTACTCTACAAGCAACTACTCTACATGCAACTACTCTACATGCAACTACTCTACATGCAACTACTCTACATGCAACTACTCTACATGCAACTACTCTACATGCAACTACTCTACATGCAACTACTCTACATGGCAACTACTCTACATGCAACTACTCTACATGCAACTACTCTACATGCAACTACTCTACATGCAACTACTCTACATGCAACTACTCTACATGCAACTACTCTACATGCAACTACTCTACAATAACCATATGACAACTCGTCATACATGTCAATCACACGGCCTCTTTGTGCCTTACTGAGAGTCAGAAGTGATTGTTCTCACCTCTCGCTCTTCAGCTGGGCGAATCTCTTGCGAATGTCGTCCACGGTGACCTCAAAAAACTCGTCGGGAAGTTCTCTGTCGTCATGGCGACGGGCTCCTGAGTCCAGATGGAAGACCAGCGGCTCCCTGTCGATCGGCTGGACGTAGACACAATCAATGAGCATGGTAACGTGCCAACTAACTCAACACACACTCACGGTTATTGACACGTTACTGCGATAAAGAAATATGCATTACTGAGAAACATGCAATAAGCATCGAAAACAGCCCCGCCTACTAATTTACATAAAATTTGCATACAAGTTGACTTTAAAAAACAAAAATTGTGCAATAAAAGAGAAAATAAAATAAGGAAAATATAATAAATGCATGTTTAAAATTATATTAATATATAAATATAAGAACATTTTATTTATTTTATTTAAATCGTGTCACTATTATTGTATGTGCATTGATAAAAAAGCTTTGTACAAAAATGTATTTACAATTTCTTTTTCGCATTTGCATTTTATTTTAATATTGTCAGTCTTGCATCGAGGTTGAAGTGAAAATAAAATTTCAAATCACCAAATGCTTTTTATTTTTCGATCTAACGGAGATGATGCACTCAATAAAAATGATGAAATAAAATTTCATTTTTCATTTTGGCATCAATTTTGCAAACAATTTCCATAATGAATTGTTTATTCTGGTTTTCATGTTTATTTGTGTGATTAAATGAATTTATTTAAATTGGGCTGAAAATGCCTTTCATTGAACGCTACTGTTAAATAGACCGAAGTGTGTGTGTGAGGCGTGTGTGTTTTTACCTCCAGATATTCGTCTGGTTCCTCTTCATCCCTCGTCGCTTGTTTGGCGCTGACTGATCTCTGAAAGACACGAGAGACACATTCAAAAACTCTTCAGAGAGAGAGATCTCTGTGTGCGTGTGTGTGTGTTGGCGAGTGAGTGTGTGTGTGAGTGTGTGTGTGTGTGTTGGCGTGTGTGAGTGAGTGAGTGTCTGTGTGTGTGTGTGTGTGTGTGTGTGAGTGAGTGAGTGAGTGCGCGTGCGTGAGTGAGTGTGTGTGTGTGTTGGCGTGTTTGAGTGAGTGAGTGTCTGTGTGTGTGTGTGTGCGTGAGTGAGTGAGTGAGTGAGTGAGTGTGTGTGTGTGTTTATGTAAAGAGCAAAAACACAAGACACCTAGAAAATCTACCAGCTATGAATAAAAAAATGTGTTGTTTGTGTGATGAGATTTAAATGTGGTGATGCGTGATAGATTTTAGACTTGACAAAAACACACCGTCCGTCTTTCAAATAAATACAACAATAAAGAGAACAAAAACTATGAAAGAGCTAGAGATGTGTGAGAAGATACAGATTTCTTCATGAAAAAGCCATTCAAAAGATTGGAATAATTAAGATTTTTTTTAATGTTACTGAAAAAGTCTCTTCTGCTCAGCAAGGCTGCATTTATCTGATCAAAAATACAGTACAAATTGTGAATTATTATTAGAATTTCAAATAATTACTGTTTTCTATTGTAATACATTTTAGAATGTAATTTATTCCTGTGATCAAAGCAATTATCAGCATCATTACTCCAGTCTTCAGTGTCACATGATCCTTCAGAAACCATTCTAATGACGATTTGAAGCACAAGAAACAGTTATGATTATTATCAGTGTTTAATATTTGTTATAATACCTTGATTTCATGGCTGGGTTTGGGTTTTTTGGCTTTGGGAGGGCTGCCGGACACACATGGGGACCACGAGGTCGAGCTCTTCAGTCCCGCAGGTCCTCCCAGACGCTGTCCGCTTCCTGAAAATGGCACGAAGTCAGTGGGCGTGGCGGAGGGGGCGGAGCCACTTGAGTGAGGGGGCGTGGCTGAGGGGGCGGAGTCACGGACCTGTTGGGACGTCCCCGGTCTCTCGTTGTCCTCCGTTATCTGGGACTCCTGATGCGCACTAGTTTTGGGCCGCACTGTTCGCTCTCGGCTCGTGATTGGCTCCTCCTCTTCCTGTTTGACAGGGTGATGGTTCAATGGGGCGGCGGCCTGAGTAGGCGGAGCCGGGGTTTCCACGGGAACAGAGGCTGATGGTTCTGGAAGAGGCGGGTGTGATACGGTCATCTTGGCAACAGCATCCGTTGGCGTGGTAACAGCATCTGTTGGCGTAGCAACAGCATCCGTTGACGTGGCTACAGCATCTGTTGGCGTGGCGACCGTATCCATTGTCGCACCAGGACATGAAGAGCTAGAGCCTTTCAGCACATATCTAACAGACAGAAACATCTTCAATATCATCATCATATATCAAAGTATTTTATTCTTTGTAACGCTTGGGTTGTATACAGTATGTATCTATGCATTTTTTTTGTCTCAGTGTTATAGTGGATGAGCAGACCGAAAAAAATTCCAGACAACCTGTTTGTTATGGCAATAAATAAATACAATTAAATCAGACATGGATGTGACATCAGCACTGAGAGATCACCGTATGATGGCACTTCCTCCCGTGAGGCCCAGAGACTTCAGAGTCGTCGTCTTCAGAGCTTCCTCACCGCTGACCTAAACAAGGACAAAAACACACGAAACAGTCTTTACTACTTTCTATTTAATTACACAATGGAATATTCTGTCTTTCCGGTGCATTTAATCATCCACAAAAAGACCTGTGGCCGGATTCACCAAACATTCTTCTTATTTTCTGACTTTTTAAGAATCCTAAAAATATTTTGTATTCCCAAAAGTAAAAATCTTAAGAAAAAAAGATAATAACATTCTTAGGACAAAACTTAATTGTCTTACAGAATCATCAGAAATCTGATACTTTTTACATGTTTATCCTTTATTTTACCAGGATAGTCCCATTGAGATCTAAAATCTCTTCTTCCAGGGAGTCCTGGCCAAAATGGCAGCACAAAAAGTTTAACATAAACAACATACAAACATAAAACTAAGAATCTTACATAAAATTGTACTCCGCACTCATAAAATGACAACAAAAGCTATTTAACAAAACATGCACACGTTTCCTTTAAATTGGTCGATAAGAGATTTTTAAAAACTTTTAAAGAGGGGAGAGTTTCTATCAAAACAAGACTCCATAACCAAAACAATGTTTTTTATATACATTTTTAATAGTCAATATACCAGTCAATTTACAGCAACATAGTATTGAGAACTTTTATTAATTATTTTAAGAAATCAGCAATTAAGATGGACCTCCAAAAACCCAGATTTTTTTTTTTAATTTTAAAATGTGTTTTTTTACATCATTACTGGTACATTGTTTGAAGCATAAGCAACAAAGGGCAGAAAAGAAATTGTGATTATTTTTTAATTCATATTTTATGTTTTTTTAATATGTTTTATATGTTTTTTATATACATTTTTTATAGTTTTCATTTCAATATACCAGTAAATTTTTAGGTTTCAGATTATTTTATTTTCTATAACTTGTCCTATAATGCTGGAAAAGATTTTTAGAAAATGTTTATATTTTGCATTTTGTATGGATACTAGTGCCTGCAAAGATATTTGAGAACTTTTCAAGAATTGCACAACCCTCTACATTGCGAGTAAATCATTCACATATGTATGTATGTATAGCGTCAAAAGTCTGGCAAGTAAAGAAAATACATTTAAATAATAGTTTATTTTATTTTTTTAATTTCATACATTTTATTTTTTTTAAATACAATTATTTTGCATTCATAATCATATTTACCAACAAAATGCAGTCCTAAGCAAAGAGGATACATATATTTTACAGAAGTAATTTGAGACAAATCTAACTAATAGAAGTAATATTTACAATTAGACTAAAAGTAAAGCCACTTCTGGGTCAAAACTGACCCTAGTGCAATAAGAGGGTTAAGAAACATGTGATAGGACAGTAAAGGCACGTTCACATCAAGAACGATAACTATAAAGATGACGATAACTATATTAGAGTCCAAACCAGCGCACAATATTGTTCTGTATATGAGAAATTTTATCATGTCGCTGGATTCTGATTGGCTGTCAATATTTTTTATCGTTCATTAGCAGGAAAAAAACAGTTCTGAAACTGATTCCAATAATTCAGAATGATTTTTATAACTATATCGTTATCATTATAGTTATCTTTCTTGGTGTGGGCGGGCCTTAAATGAAGTGATTTTGATTTGATGTTGATACCGATACTGATGTTTAATACCGAAGCGCAGAGATTAAGTGGTCGGGCTCACCTCGTCTCTCATGTATACACACACTGGGGTGTGTCCAGACGGCTCCAGATCAGATGTCCTGCGAGAAGGAAACAGATCAAAATATCTGTCAGGAGGAGGGAGTGGTCAGTGAGAGCACAGGGAGTGGTCAGTGAGAGCAGAGGGAGTGGTCAGTGAGAGCAGGGGGAGTGGTCAGTGAGAGCACAGGGAGTGGTCAGTGAGAGCAGAGGGAGTGGTCAGTGAGAGCAGGGGGAGTGGTCAGTGAGAGCAGAGGGAGTGGTCAGTGAGAGCACGGGGAGTGGTCAGTGAGAGCACGGGGAGTGGTCAGTGAGAGCACGGGGAGTGGTCAGTGAGAGCACAGGGAGTGGTCAGTGAGAGCAGAGGGAGTGGTCAGTGATAGCAGGGGGAGTGGTGAATGAGAGCACGAGGAGTGGTCAGTGAGAGCAGGGGGAGTGGTCAGTGAGAGCAGAGGGAGTGGTCAGTGAGAGCAGGGGGAGTGGTCAGTGAGAGCAGGGGGAGTGGTCAGTGAGAGCAGAGGGAGTGGTCAGTGAGAGCAGGGGGAGTGGTCAGTGAGAGCAGAGCGAGTGGTCAGTGATAGCAGGGGGAGTGGTGAATGAGAGCACGGGGAGTGGTCAGTGAGAGCACTGGGAGTGGTCAGTGAGAGCAGGGGGAGTGGTCAGTGAGAGCAGGGGGAGTGGTCAGTGAGAGCAGGGGGAGTGGTCAGTGAGAGCAGGGGGAGTGGTCAGTGAGAGCAGAGGGAGTGGTCAGTGAGAGCAGGGGGAGTGGTCAGTGAGAGCAGGGGGAGTGGTCAGTGAGAGCAGGGGGAGTGGTCAGTGAGAGCAGAGGGAGTGGTCAGTGAGAGCAGAGGGAGTGGTCAGTGAGAGCAGGGGGAGTGGTCAGTGAGAGCAGGGGGAGTGGTCAGTGAGAGCAGGGGGAGTGGTCAGTGAGAGCAGAGGGAGTGGTCAGTGAGAGCAGAGGGAGTGGTCAGTGAGCGCAGAGGGAGTGGTCAGTGAGAGCAGGGGGAGTGGTCAGTGAGAGCAGAGGGAGTGGTCAGTGAGAGCAGGGGGAGTGGTCAGTGAGAGCAGAGCGAGTGGTCAGTGAGAGCAGGGGGAGTGGTCAGTGAGAGCAGCGGGAGTGGTCAGTGAGAGCAGAGGGAGTGGTCAGTGAGAGCAGAGGGAGTGGTCAGTGAGAGCAGAGGGAGTGGTCAGTGAGAGCAGGGGGAGTGGTCAGTGAGAGCAGGGGGAGTGGTCAGTGAGAGCAGGGGGAGTGGTCAGTGAGAGCAGAGGGAGTGGTCAGTGAGAGCAGAGGGAGTGGTCAGTGAGAGCAGAGGGAGTGGTCAGTGATAGCAGGGGGAGTGGTGAATGAGAGCACGGGGAGTGGTCAGTGAGAGCACTCATAAATTACGCATTCAAACTGCAGCCCTCGCGGACAGAACGACACGCACCTGGTTTGTGGAAAGTGGGTGAGTAGATCCCATAACGTCTGTCCACTGGAGAAAGAGCCCTGAAGACGAGAGCCGTCCTCCATCTGCAGGGCGATCCGCACCTGAAACACAGAAAACACACAGCAGGAGCAGAAAACATCAGAACTGGCGGAAAATATTTGTATAACTAATATACTGAAATTTTGATTAATCAGCGTTACTGCCTAGTTAGACTCCAAATAAATACAATACAGGTCAAAGTTTGGAATAATTCAGTTTTTTGAAAGATTTCTTCTGTTCACCAAGGCTGCAATTATTTGATCAAAAACGCAGTAAAAACAGTGAAATATTATTCCAATGTAAATCAGCTGTTTTCTATGTGAATATATAGTAAAGTGTAATTTATTCCTGTGATCAAAGCAGAATTTTCAGCATCATTACTCCAGTCTTCAGGGTCACATGATCCTTCAGAAATCACTATAATATGATGATTTGATGCTCAAGAAACATTTATGATTATTATTATCAGTGTTGAAAACAGTTTCATATTTTTGTGGAAACCGTGATGTATTTTATTTTTTAGGATTCTCTGATGAATAGCAAAGTTCAAAAGAACAGCATTTATTTGAAATAGAATCTTTTATAACCTTGTTATAAATGTTATAGATCAATTTAATGAGTCATTGGTGATTCAAAGTATTAATAAAAAAAAAAAATTCTGAGTTCTGATTCTTAGTTTTTGTATTTTTCAATCAATGCTGAATGATCTGAATTCTATCAAAACAAATGTTTGGCTGTTTTATTATGTAAAAAATAAAGTTAGACCGCTTTTTGCACATTTATGGAAATCAGAAGTTAACGACACCACAATAATAAACCTTCAGCACAGAAAATCATTACAGCAAATAATGGTGCATTTATCTCCATGAAACACTGAAACAACAACAAAGAAATTTCGTCGAGCTGATCCAAACATTCTTAAAACTCTTGAATGCATTTCAAAGAAAGTGTGGAAAATAATAACCCTGAAATCTCCTTTAGAGCCAGAATCATTTCATAAAAGCCTCCACTGATAGATAAACCCTGAAAAGCGTGCAAGAGATGCTGTAAACGAGCAGAAGTGTGTGAGCCGGAGCCGGACAGCTCACGGACAGTGTGTGTATGTGTGTGTGTATATGATCTGAACCGCAAACACACACTTGGACACGCCGAGCATTTTTTCCTCCCTCCACATGCCTGAACGCTGGCGGGAAGACCCATTTACCCATCATGCTTTACGACCAACCCGCTCATTAATCATCTTTCAATCAAACGAGAGCGTGATGTTCATTTTCCCTTTCATCCAGCCATACGGCTAATAATGCTCAAACATTCGGCGTAATAAACACATTCCCATAAAACAGCAGATGGGATCAGTGTGGGGGGGGGGGGGGGCTGATGATGTCATCGATCCAGAGCGATGATGTCATAACCTAACGAGCTCCTCGTACAATCACAGCCTGACAGGAAGAAGAAAACATAACACTCACATTTACACTCGCTGTAAACAATACGAATGAATGATTCATGCTTATTTTGTTCTGATATATTATAAGTTAGGATGTTCAATGCAGCAAAACTCATTTTTCACGTGTTCAGGCCAGAACGACGCGCGGATGTTTACTGACAAACATGAACGTGCAAATATATAATCGACAGGCCTGATTACACCGGAGTGGAAACAAAGTGCGTTTCCAAGAGGCTATTATAAACAATTACATAACTGCATGAAATATAGGTCATTTTAAACACTTCAAATGTTTGTTCTAGTAAAAATATAAAACTACAACTACTATCAACATTTGTTCCAAACGAACTCCCGAACTGAGACAGATTCATTTAGGCTTAATCTGCAACACTGTTACCCACATTCCCATGTGTTTTAATTTTATTTGTTTAACTAATTGTATACATAATAATAATACATTTTATTTGTAAGCGCTTTTCTGAATACACAAAGACACTTTACACAGAATCATAAAAGCAACAAAAACAACATCAAATATTAAAAACACTAAGAACATTAAATAGATTTCAATGATTTAGTATCTATATTAAATATTTATAGCTATAAGTATTTAGCCTTACATACAATCATTGTAAAATAAAAATGTTGTGTTGTGTTATATGCTATATTATAATAAAATGCAGTCTGATTAAACCCACAAATTAAACTTGTATAAACTGATTTAACATGTATAAATATCTAGTATAGTTTCTATAAATATAATTTATACTATTATTTATATATATGTATATATATATATTGTTTTTTCTAACACTGAAAAAACAATATTGTGCATTTGATGGCATTTCTTTAAGAACTTAAATGTCCTTATCTTGATGGCAATTCATTAATTAATAATTGTGACAACATTTTCTGAAGGTTAAACAGCTTTCTCTGATTCTTTATACGAAAGAAAAAACAAATGACAAATGAATGCGCGTGAACGCTTGTGTTGAATGCGTGTGCGTAATGTTCACGTCACCTGATAGCAGAAGCAGTTTAGAGAATTCTAGCTTTTAAAACTACTAAACTAAAACTATTTCAAACTTAAAACCTTTCAAATGAAAACATTCAAACTTTAAGCTGTTAAACCTACTCTAAATGTTCTGGCTGCTTCACAAGCCAACATCAAAGTTTTTCTACAAACAATATTATTTTATTATCTAGCAACACACTGCAATCTTTTTCTTCTTTTAGTTATTGAAAGAGGGATAAACTCATCATATGAGCATGTGTATGAATTAATAACTTATATTAAGCAATAACAATATTCTTAAAGGTGCTCTAAGCGATGTCGGGTGATGTCACTTCTTGTTGACGTTTAAAGCTACACTTTGTAACTTTTTTAGTTTATTCTTAGCTAAAAACACTTAGTTCTTTCAAAAAATTATGTGCTCATTAATGTATATTTACTTCGTTCAAGTAATAAAGTATGTTCGTGAGTGTATAATATGCCATTGAAAATACATACGGGTAAGGGGTTCTAATGTCGGTCGCCATGTTGCCCCTCCATCTTGAAAGTACATTAGCCAAAGAGGGACATACCCGTTAATTCAAGCTTCGCCTTTCGCGTTTTAACACTCGATGGCACCGTGTCGAATGTCAAGAGGGGGATTGCTTGCACCTCCGTCACATCAACGGATCTCTGCTCACGGAGAAAATGATATAGCCTACAATGTAAACTTTGCCTTACGCTAGTGATGTCGTACAACATACAGAATAACGATAGCACTGATAAAAGTTACTTTACTAAGATTAGCTTGCATTCGTCTGGGAATCTGATAACTGATGTTAATCAGTGAAATGGTAAAAAAAATAACGAAAACATAAAACTATTATTCATTTTACATAGATGTCATAACCTATAAGTTACCTGGCAAATTAAATTACTGCAAATTATAATAGTTTTCTAAAATAACCTCATCACTTGAAGGAACACTCATGGACGAGGTCGAACTGGAAGCCATGTTAATCTTGGAGAACATTGGCCACCGTAGGAGTTAAAACGAAATCGGAATTGAGAGGAACAGAAACTAACATTCACTGGATGGTCATATACCTTTTCACCGCTAGATGGGGGTAAAAATCACACAGTGTAGCTTTAAAGTGTTGTCAAACAAAGCGGAGGCTAGCTAGGCCCGAGGGTGTAATCCATCAGCCGAAACTGAAGCCTCGCGGGAGCCGCCATTGTAGCAGAACTTCACTTGCTGTTAGCAGTCCATTGACTCTCATTCATTTTGGCGTCACTTTGACAGCGAATAACTTTACATCTGAGGCGTCCAAAGACTTTGTTTGTCCATTATTTATTTCTAAAGAAACACGACAATGTATAAAAGGCTCCATTACTTTGTATCTTACATTATGGCCCCGTAGAAGCCGTTTTTGTAAAAATAGGCTAACGATGTCGTCATATTCACGTGACTCTCTGTCGCACAGTAGAGAAATTACCGTATAGACAGGAGGAGAAGCTCGCAGGCAAACTTTTACTGTCGATGAGGCAATCGGGGAACAGAGAAATAAAGTCAAGGAGAAGCCCATAAATAGAGTCCATAAAAGCAACGGGACAAAATATTTCAAGAATTTTTTTTGAGGAATTAGGTGATTCAGATTTGTCCTGGCACAGCTACTAGAATATTTACAGCTGTCAGACCGGTTGCTCACGTCACATCTACGTCATCAAGCTCAGTTTGAGCCTGCGCAGTTGCTCAGCCATCAGACAGGAAGTGCTTCTAATGGGCTTCACTTTTCTCTGTTGAAATCAAGGGGGTCGCTGTGTCCATTTCTTTTACTGTCTATGGCTAGACCCCCCTTCCTCCTTATCCGCACACTAACCCTGGGGTGTGTGTGGAGTCTGGGGTGTGTGTGGAGTCTGGGGTGTGGGTGGAGTCTGGGGTGTGTGTGGAGTCTGGGGGGTGTGTGGAGTCTGGGGTGTGTGTGTGGACTCTGGGGTGTGTGTGCAGTCTGGGGGGGGTGTGGAGTTTGGGGGGGGGTGGAGTCTGGGGGGTGTGTGGAGTCTGGGGTGTGTGTGTGGACTCTGGGGTGTGTGTGTGGACTCTGGGGTGTGTGTGTGGAGTCTGGGGTGGGTGTGTGGAGTCTGGGGGGTGTGTGGAGCCTGGGGTGTGTGTGGAGTCTGGGGTGTGTGTGGAGTCTGGGGGGTGTGTGGAGTCTGGGGGGTGTGTGTGGACTCTGGGGTGTGTGTGCAGTCTGGGGTGTGTGTGGAGTCTGGGGTGTGTGTGGAGTCTGGGGGGTGTGTGGAGTCTGGGGTGTGTGTGTGGACTCTGGGGTGTGTGTGCAGTCTGGGGTGTGTGTGGAGTCTGGGGTGTGTGTGGAGTCTGGGGGGTGTGTGTGTGTGGAGTCTGGGGGGTGTGTGTGTGTGGAGTCTGGGGGGTGTGTGTGTGTGGAGTCTGGGGTGTGTGTGGAGTCTGGGGTGTGTGTGTGGAGTCTGGGGTGGGTGTGTGGAGTCTGGGGGGTGTGTGGAGCCTGGGGTGTGTGTGGAGCCTGGGGTGTGTGGGGTGTGTGTGGAGTCTGGGGGGTGTGTGGAGTCTGGGGGGTGTGTGGAGTCTGGGGGGTGTGTGGAGTCTGGGGGGTGTGTGGAGTCTGGGGGGTGTGTGGAGCCTGGGGTGTGTGGGGAGTGTGTGGAGTCTGGGGGGTGTGTGGACTCTGGGGGGTGTGTGGAGTCTGGGGGGTGTGTGGAGCCTGGGGTGTGTGGGGTGTGTGTGGAGTCTGGGGGGTGTGTGGAGTCTGGGGGGTGTGTGGAGTCTGGGGGGTGTGTGGAGCCTGGGGTGTGTGGGGTGTGTGTGGAGTCTGGGGTGTGTGTGTGGAGTCTGGGGTGTGTCTGTGGAGTCTGGGGTGTGTGTGTGGAGTCTGGGGTGTGTGTGGAGTCTGGGGGGTGTGGGGTGTGTGTGGAGTCTGGGGGGTGTGTGGAGTCTGGGGGGTGTGTGGAGTCTGGGGGGTGTGTGGAGTCTGGGGGGTGTGTGGAGTCTGGGGGGTGTGTGTGGAGTCTGGGGGGTGTGTGGAGTCTGGGGGGTGTGTGGAGTCTGGGGGGTGTGTGGAGTCTGGGGTGTGTGTGTGGAGTCTGGGGTGTGTGTGTGGAGCCTGGGGGGTGTGTGGAGCCTGGGGGGTGTGTGGAGTCTGGGGGGTGTGTGGAGTCTGGGGGGTGTGGGGTGTGTGTGGAGTCTGGGGGGTGTGTGGAGCCTGGGGTGTGTGGGGTGTGTGTGGAGTCTGGGGGGTGTGTGGAGTCTGGGGGGTGTGTGGAGCCTGGGGGGTGTGTGGAGCCTGGGGGGTGTGTGGAGCCTGGGGTGTGTGGGGTGTGTGTGTGGAGTCTGGGGGGTGTGTGGAGTCTGGGGGGTGTGTGGAGTCTGGGGGGTGTGTGGAGTCTGGGGGGTGTGTGGAGTCTGGGGTGTGTGTGTGGAGCCTGGGGTGTGTGGGGTGTGTGTGGAGTCTGGGGGGTGTGTGGAGTCTGGGGTGTGTGTGTGGAGTCTGGGGTGTGTGTGTGGAGTCTGGGGTGTGTGTGTGGAGTCTGGGGTGTGTGTGGTGTGTGTGGAGTCTGGGGGGTGTGTGGAGTCTGGGGTGTGTGTGTGGAGTCTGGGGTGTGTGTGTGGAGTCTGGGGGGTGTGTGTGGAGTCTGGGGGGTGTGTGTGGAGTCTGGGGGGTGTGTGTGGAGTCTGGGGGGTGTGTGGAGTCTGGGGTGTGTGTGTGGAGTCTGGGGTGTGTGTGTGGAGTCTGGGGGGTGTGTGGAGCCTGGGGGGTGTGTGGAGCCTGGGGTGTGTGGGGTGTGTGTGGAGCCTGGGGTGTGTGTGTGGAGTCTGGGGGGTGTGTGGAGTCTGGGGGGTGTGTGGAGCCTGGGGTGTGTGGGGTGTGTGTGTGGAGTCTGGGGGGTGTGTGGAGTCTGGGGGGTGTGTGGAGTCTGGGGGGTGTGTGGAGTCTGGGGGGTGTGTGGAGCCTGGGGTGTGTGGGGTGTGTGTGGAGTCTGGGGGGTGTGTGGAGTCTGGGGGGTGTGTGTGGAGCCTGGGGTGTGTGGGGTGTGTGTGGAGTCTGGGGGGTGTGTGGAGCCTGGGGGGTGTGTGGAGCCTGGGGTGTGTGGGGTGTGTGTGGAGTCTGGGGTGTGTGTGTGGAGTCTGGGGGGTGTGTGGAGCCTGGGGGGGGTGTGGAGCCTGGGGTGTGTGGGGTGTGTGTGGAGTCTGGGGGGTGTGTGGAGCCTGGGGGGTGTGGGGTGTGTGTGTGGAGTCTGGGGGGTGTGGGGTGTGTGTGGAGTCTGGGGTGTGTGTGTGGAGTCTGGGGTGTGTGTGTGGAGTCTGGGGTGTGTGGGGGGTGTGTGGAGTCTGGGGGGTGTGTGGAGTCTGGGGTGTGTGTGTGGAGTCTGGGGGGTGTGTGGAGCCTGGGGGGTGTGTGGAGCCTGGGGGGTGTGGGGTGTGTGTAGAGTCTGGGGTGTGTGTGTGGAGTCTGGGGGGTGTGTGGAGCCTGGGGGGTGTGTGGAGCCTGGGGTGTGTGGGGTGTGTGTGGAGTCTGGGGGGTGTGGGGTGTGTGTGGAGCCTGGGGGGTGTGGGGTGTGTGTGGAGTCTGGGGGGTGTGGGGTGTGTGTGGAGTCTGGGGGTGTGGGGTGTGTGTGGAGCCTGGGGGGTGTGGGGTGTGTGTGGAGTCTGGGGTGTGTGTGTGGAGTCTGGGGTGTGTGTGTGGATTCTGGGGGGTGTGGGGTGTGTGTGGAGTCTGGGGGGTGTTTGGAGTCTGGGGTGTGTGTGTGGAGTCTGGGGGGTGTGTGGAGCCTGGGGGGTGTGTGGAGCCTGGGGTGTGTGGGGTGTGTGTAGAGTCTGGGGTGTGTGTGTGGAGTCTGGGGGGTGTGTGGAGCCTGGGGTGTGTGGGGTGTATGTGGAGTCTGGGGGGTGTGGAGTCTGGGGGGTGTGTGGTGTGTGTGGAGTCTGGGGTGTGGGGTGTGTGTGGAGTCTGGGGTGTGTGTGTGGAGTCTGGGGGGTGTGTGGAGCCTGGGGTGTGTGTGGAGCCTGGGGTGTGTGTGTGGAGTCTGGGGGGTGTGTGGAGCCTGGGGTGTGTGTGGAGCCTGGGGTGTGTGTGGAGCCTGGGGTGTGTGGGGTGTGTGTGGAGTCTGGGGGGTGTGTGTGTGTGGAGTCTGGGGGGGGGTGTGGAGCCTGGGGTGTGTGGGGTGTGTGTGGAGTCTGGGGGGGTGTGGAGTCTGGGGGGTGTGTGGAGTCTGGGGGGTGTGTGGTGTGTGTGGAGTCTGGGGTGTGGGGTGTGTGTGGAGTCTGGGGTGTGTGTGTGGAGTCTGGGGGGTGTGTGGAGCCTGGGGTGTGTGTGTGGAGTCTGGGGTGTGTGTGTGGAGTCTGGGGTGTGTGTGGAGTCTGGGGGGTGTGTGGAGCCTGGGGTGTGTGTGGAGCCTGGGGTGTGTGGGGTGTGTGTGGAGTCTGGGGGGGGGGGTGGAGTCTGGGGGGTGGAGTCTGGGGGGTGTGTGGAGTCTGGGGGGTGTGTGGTGTGTGTGGAGTCTGGGGGTGTGTGTGGAGTCTGGGGGGTGTGTGGTGTGTGTGGAGTCTGGGGGTGTGTGTGGAGTCTGGGGGGGGGGGGGTGGAGTCTGGGGGGGGGGTGGAGTCTGGGGGGGGGGGAGTCTAGGGGGTGGAGTCTGGGGTGTGGGTGGAGTCTGGGGTGTGGGTGGAGTCTGGGGTGTGGGGTGTGTGTGGAGAGTCTGGGGTGTGGGTGGAGTCTGGGGTGTGTGTGGAGTCTGGGGGGGGGTGGAGTCTGGGGTGTGTGTGGAGTCTGGGGGGGGTGGAGTCTGGGGGGGGGGGTGGAGTCTGGGGTGTGTGTGGAGTCTGGGGGGGGGGTGGAGTCTGGGGTGTGTGTGGAGTCTGGGGGGGGTGGAGTCTGGGGGGGGGGTCTGGGGTGTGGGGTGTGTGTGGAGTCTGGGGGGGGGTGGAGTCTGGGGGGGTGGAGTCTGTGGGGGGTGGAGTCTGGGGTGTGTGTGGAGAGTCTGGGGTGTGTGTGGAGAGTCTGGGGTGTGTGTGGAGAGTCTGGGGTGTGTGTGGAGTCTGGGGTGTGTGTGGAGAGTCTGGGGTGTGTGTGGAGTCTGGGGGGGGTGGAGTCTGGGGGGTGGAGTCTGGGTGTGTGTGTGGAGCCTGGAGAGTCTGGGGTGTGTGTGGAGAGTCTGGGGTGTGTGTGGAGAGTCTGGGGTGTGTGTGGAGAGTCTGGGGTGTGGGGTGTGTGTGGAGAGTCTGGGGTGTGTGTGGAGAGTCTGGGGTGTGGGGTGTGTGTGGAGAGTCTGGGGTGTGTGTGGAGAGTCTGGGGTGTGTGTGGAGTCTGGGGGGGGGGTGGAGTCTGGGGGGGGGGGTGGAGTCTGGGGGGGTGGAGTCTGGGTGTGTGTGTGGAGCCTGGAGAGTCTGGGGTGTGTGTGGAGAGTCTGGGGTGTGTGTGGAGAGTCTGGGGTGTGTGTGGAGAGTCTGGGGTGTGGGGTGTGTGTGGAGAGTCTGGGGTGTGTGTGGAGAGTCTGGGGTGTGTGTGGAGAGTCTGGGGTGTGGGGTGTGTGTGGAGAGTCTGGGGTGTGTGTGGAGAGTCTGGGGTGTGTGTGGAGAGTCTGGGGTGTGGGTGGAGAGTCTGGGGTGTGTGTGGAGAGTCTGGGGTGTGGGGTGTGTGTGGAGAGTCTGGTGTGTGTGTGGAGTCTGGGGGGGGGGGGTGGAGTCTGGGGGGGTGGAGTCTGGGGGGGTGGAGTCTGGGGGGGTGGAGTCTGGGTGTGTGTGTGGAGCCTGGAGAGTCTGGGGTGTGTGTGGAGTCTGGGGTGTGTGTGGAGAGTCTGGGGTGTGTGTGGAGAGTCTGGGGTGTGTGTGGAGAGTCTGGGGTGTGTGTGGAGAGTCTGGGGTGTGTGTGGAGAGTCTGGGGTGTGGGGTGTGTGTGGAGAGTCTGGGGTGTGGGTGGAGTCTGGGGTGTGTGTGGAGAGTCTGGGGTGTGGGGTGTGTGTGGAGAGTCTGGGGTGTGGGTGGAGTCTGTGGGGGGTGGAGTCTGGGGTGTGTGTGGAGAGTCTGGGGTGTGTGTGGAGAGTCTGGGGTGTGTGTGGAGAGTCTGGGGTGTGTGTGGAGTCTGGGGGGGGTGGAGTCTGGGGGGGTGGAGTCTGGGGGGGTGGAGTCTGTGTGTGTGTGTGGAGCCTGGAGAGTCTGGGGTGTGTGTGGAGAGTCTGGGGTGTGTGTGGAGAGTCTGGGGTGTGTGTGGAGAGTCTGGGGTGTGTGTGGAGAGTCTGGGGTGTGGTGTGTGTGGAGAGTCTGGGGTGTGTGTGGAGAGTCTGGGGTGTGTGTGGAGAGTCTGGGGTGTGTGTGGAGAGTCTGGGGTGTGGGGTGTGTGTGGAGAGTCTGGGGTGTGGGGTGTGTGTGGAGAGTCTGGGGTGTGTGTGGAGTCTGGGGGGGGGGTGGAGTCTGGGGGGGGTGGAGTCTGGGTGTGTGTGTGGAGAGTCTGGGGTGTGTGTGGAGAGTCTGGGGTGTGTGTGGAGAGTCTGGGGTGTTTTGTGGAGAGTCTGGGGTGTGGGGTGTGTGTGGAGAGTCTGGGGTTTGGGTGGAGTCTGGGGTGTGTGTGGAGAGTCTGGGGTGTGTGTGGAGAGTCTGGGGTGTGTGTGGAGAGTCTGGGGTGTGGGGTGTGTGTGGAGAATCTGGGGTGTGTGTGGAGAGTCTGGGGTGTGTGTGGAGAGTCTGGGGTGTGTGTGGAGATTCTGGGGTGTGGGTGGAGAGTCTGGGGTGTGGGTGGAGTCTGGGGTGTGTGTGGAGAGTCTGGGGTGTGTGTGGAGAGTCTGGGGTGTGTGTGGAGAGTCTGGGGTTTGGGTGGAGTCTGGGGTGTGTGTGGAGAGTCTGGGGTGTGTGTGGAGAGTCTGGGGTGTGTGTGGAGAGTCTGGGGTGTGTGTGGAGAGTCTGGGGTGTGTGTGGAGAGTCTGGGGTGTGTGTGGAGAGTCTGGGGTGT
This sequence comes from Siphateles boraxobius, assembly GCF_051911475.1. Classification (NCBI taxonomy): domain Eukaryota; kingdom Metazoa; phylum Chordata; class Actinopteri; order Cypriniformes; family Leuciscidae; genus Siphateles; species Siphateles boraxobius. The sequence goes on from NW_027508870.1 coordinate 117,212, forward strand.
GTGTGGAGTCTGGGGGGGGGGTGGAGTCTGGGGGGGGTGGAGTCTGGGTGTGTGTGTGGAGAGTCTGGGGTGTGTGTGGAGAGTCTGGGGTGTTTTGTGGAGAGTCTGGGGTGTGGGGTGTGTGTGGAGAGTCTGGGGTTTGGGTGGAGTCTGGGGTGTGTGTGGAGAGTCTGGGGTGTGTGTGGAGAGTCTGGGGTGTGTGTGGAGAGTCTGGGGTGTGTGTGGAGAGTCTGGGGTGTGGGGTGTGTGTGGAGAATCTGGGGTGTGTGTGGAGAGTCTGGGGTGTGTG
>NW_027508870.1:122500-127500 GCF_051911475.1 Siphateles boraxobius
AAGAGGAGTGTGTGTCAGGACAGGAGGAGTGTGTGTCAGGTCAGGAGGAGTGTGTGTCAGGACAAGAGGAGTGTGTGTCAGTAGGAGTGTGTGTCAGGACAGGAGGAGTGTGTGTCAGGACAGGAGGAGTGTGTGTCAAGACAGGAGGAGTGTGTGTCAGGACAGGAGGAGTGTGTGTCAGGAGGACTGTGTGTCAGGAGTAGTGTGTGTCAGGTGTGTGTCAGGAGGTGTGTGTGTGTCAGGACAGGAGGAGTGTGTGTCAGGAGAAGTCTGTGTCAGGACAGGACGAGTGTGTGTCAGGACAGGAGGAGTGTGTGTCAGGACAGGAGGAGTGTGTGTCAGGAGTGTGTGTCAGGAGTGTGTGTCAGGACAGGAGGAGTGTGTGTCAGGAGTGTGTGTCAGGAGTGTGTGTCAGGAGGTGTGTGTGTCAGGACAGGAGGAGTGTGTGTCAGGTCAGGAGGAGTGTGTGTCAGGACAGGAGGAGTGTGTGTCAGGAGGAGTGTGTGTCAGGACAAGAGGAGTGTGTGTCAGGACAGGAGGAGTGTGTGTCAGGAGGAGTGTGTGTCAGGAGTGTGTGTCAGGAGTGTGTGTCAGGAGTGTGTGTCAGGAGTGTGTGTCAGGACAGAAGGAGTGTGTGTCAGGTCAGGAGGAGTGTGTGTCAGGAGGAGTGTGTGTCAGGACAAGAGGAGTGTGTGTCAGGACAGGAGGAGTGTGTGTCAGGAGGAGTGTGTGTCAGGACAGGAGGAGTGTGTGTCAGGTCAGGACAGGAGTGTGTGTCAGGAGGAGTGTGTGTCAGGACAAGAGGAGTGTGTGTCAGGACAGGAGGAGTGTGTGTCAGTAGGAGTGTGTGTCAGGACAGGACGACTGTGTGTCAGGACAGGAGGAGTGTGTGTCAGGACAGGAGGAGTGTGTGTCAGGACAGGAGGAGTGTGTGTCAGGACAGGAGGAGTGTGTGTCAGGAGGACTGTGTTTCAGGAGTGTGTGTCAGGAGGAGTGTGTGTCAGGTGTGTGTCAGGAGGAGTGTGTGTAAGGACAGGAGGAGTGTGTGTCAGGACAGGAGGAGTGTGTGTCAGGAGTGTGTGTCAGGAGGAGTGTGTGTCAGGAGGAGTGTGTGTCAGGAGTGTGTGTCAGGAGGAGTGTGTGTCAGGACAGGAGGAGTGTGTGTCAGGACAGGAGGAGTGTGTGCAAGGACAGGAGGAGTGTGTGTCAGTAGGAGTGTGTGTCAGGACAGGAGGAGTGTGTGTCAGGAGTGTGTGTCAGGACAGGAGGAGTGTGTGCAAGGACAGGAGGAGTGTGTGTCAGTAGGAGTGTGTTTCATTAGGAGTGTGTGTCAGGACAGGAGGAGTGTGTGTCAGGAGTGTGTGTCAGGAGGAGTGTGTGTCAGGACAGAAGGAGTGTGTGCAAGGACAGGAGGAGTGTGTGTCAGTAGGAGTGTGTGTCAGGAGGAGTGTGTGTCAGGACAGAAGGAGTGTGTGCAAGGACAGGAGGAGTGTGTGTCAGGACAGAAGGAGTGTGTGCAAGGACAGGAGGAGTGTGTGTCAGGACAGGAGGAGTGTGTGTCAGGACAGGAGGAGTGTGTGCAAGGACAGGAGGAGTGTGTGTCAGGACAGGAGGAGTGTGTGCAAGGACAGGAGGAGTGTGTGTCAGGACAGGAGGAGTGTGTGTCAGTAGGAGTGTGTGTCAGGACAGGAGGAGTGTGTGTCAGGAGTGTGTGCAAGGACAGGAGGAGTGTGTGTCAGTAGGAGTGTGTGTCATTAGGAGTGTGTGTCAGGACAGGAGGAGTGTGTGTCAGGAGTGTGTGTCAGGAGGAGTGTGTGTCAGGACAGAAGGAGTGTGTGCAAGGACAGGAGGAGTGTGTGTCAGTAGGAGTGTGTGTCAGGAGGAGTGTGTGTCAGGACAGAAGGAGTGTGTGCAAGGACAGGAGGAGTGTGTGTCAGGACAGAAGGAGTGTGTGCAAGGACAGGAGGAGTGTGTGTCAGGACAGAAGGAGTGTGTGCAAGGACAGGAGGAGTGTGTGTCAGGACAGGAGGAGTGTGTGTCAGGACAGGAGGAGTGTGTGTCAGTAGGAGTGTGTGTCAGGACAGGAGGAGTGTGTGTCAACAGGAGTGTGTGTCAGGACAGAAGGAGTGTGTGCAAGGACAGGAGGAGTGTGTGTCAGGACAGGAGGAGTGTGTGTCAGGAGTGTGTGTCAGGACAGAAGGAGTGTGTGCAAGGACAGGAGGAGTGTGTGTCAGGAAAGAAGGAGTGTGTGCAAGGACAGGAGGAGTGTGTGTCAGGACAGGAGGAGTGTGTGTCAGGAGTGTGTGTCAGGACAGGAGGAGTGTGTGTCAGGACAGGAGGAGTGTGTGTCAACAGGAGTGTGTGTCAGGACAGAAGGAGTGTGTGCAAGGACAGGAGGAGTGTGTGTCAGGACAGGAGGAGTGTGTGTCAGGAGTGTGTGTCAGGACAGAAGGAGTGTGTGCAAGGACAGGAGGAGTGTGTGTCAGGAAAGAAGGAGTGTGTGCAAGGACAGGAGGAGTGTGTGTCAGGACAGGAGGAGTGTGTGTCAGGAGTGTGTGTCAGGACAGGAGGAGTGTGTGTCAGGACAGGAGGAGTGTGTGTCAGTAGGAGTGTGTGTCAGCACAGGAGGAGTGTGTGTCAGGAGTGTGTGTCAGGACAGGAGGAGTGTGTGTCAGGACAGGAGGAGTGTGTGTCAGTAGGAGTGTGTGTCAGGACAGGAGGAGTGTGTGTCAACAGGAGTGTGTGTCAGGAGGAGTGTGTGTCAGGAGTGTGTGTCAGGACAGGAGGAGTGTGTGTCAGGACAGGAGGAGTGTGTGTCAGGAGGAGTGTGTGTCAGGAGGGGTGTGTGTCAGGAGTGTGTGTCAGGACAGGAGGAGTGTGTGTCAGGAGGAGTGTGTGTCAGGAGGAGTGTGTGTCAGGACAGGAGGAGTGTGTGTCAGTAGGAGTGTGTGTCAGGACAGGAGGAGTGTGTGTCAGGAGGAGTGTGTGTCAGGACAGGAGGAGTGTATGTCAGGACAGGAGGAGTGTGTGTCGGAGGAGTGTGTGTCAGGAGTGTGTGTCAGGAGGAGTGTGTGTCAGGAGGAATGTGTGTCAGGACAGGAGGAGTGTGTGTCAGGAGGAGTGTGTGTCAGGACAGGAGGAGTGTGTGTCAGGAGTGTGTGTCAGGACAGGAGGAGTGTGGGTCAGGAGGAGTGTGTGTCAGGACAGGAGGAGTGTGTGTCAGGAGGAGTGTGTGTCAGGACAGGATGAGTGTGTGTCAGGAGGAGTGTGTGTCAGGACAGGAGGAGTGTGTGTCAGGAGGAGTGTGTGTCAGGACAGGAGGAGTTTGTGTCAGGAGGAGTGTGTGTCAGGACAGGAGGAGTGTGTGTCAGGACAGGAGGAGTGTGTGTCAGGAGGAGTGTGTTAGAGAGTCATCAGTGACGGGTCCCAGCCGGAGCTCTGGGTGCCTGCCATCCATTTGAAGCGACGGGAATGAATTCCTCCCGTGTGTGTGTGTGTGTGTGTGTGAGAGTGAATGTGTGAGTGTGTGTGTTTGGTTGTGTGTGTGAGATTGAGTTAGTGAGTGTGTGAGTGAGTGTGTGTGTGTGTGTGTGTGTGTGTGTGTGTGTGTGTGTGTGTGTGTGTGCGAGATTAAGTGCGTGAGTGTATGTGTGTGCGTTTGCATGTCAGAGAGTGTGTGAGTGTGTGTGTGTGTGTGAGTGTGTGAGAGTGAGTGAGTGAGTGTGTGTAAGAGTGAGTGAGTGAGTGTGTGTGTGTGTGTGTGTGTGTGTGTGTGTGTGTGTGTGTGTGTGTGTGTGTGTGTGTGTGTGTGTGTGTGTGAGAGTGTTTGTATAAACATGAACCAACATATTCCACTAACGCAAAACAAACTTTTTTTATCAAATGTTAATAATACTGAAAAACATATTTAAATAGGAGTATTATAAAGTCTTCACACACTGGAGATCAAAGGGACATGCATGTCACTGGGCCACACCCCTTTTACCAGCCCTCCCTGCTGATTGGCAGTCATGACGTGGCCACGCCCCCGTATCCAGCCCTCCCTCCTGATTGGCTGGCATGTCAGCTATAAAAACCCCACATAATGGGGCCACAGACACTCGCCGTGATCTGAACACAGAAGTTTCTTCAGAAGCTGATGATCCAGTAAGTGTTCATGACTCTCATCTGGAGGAAAAGCCCTGGATCTACAGCGGGATGGAGATGATCCGAGCCGTGCTGGTTGTGCTGGTTGTGCTGGGGCCCGTGGAGGGCAGGAGGGCCCAGCGGACACACACACCGGAGAGTTTCCCTCTGGATTTCACTGCTGTGCAGGGAAACATGGACAGTTTCATGACTCAGGTGAAGAGCTTGGCTCAATCCCTGTATCCCTGCTCGACTCAGAACCTGGACCCGGAGATGAAGCTTCGGTTCCTGAGGAACACTTCGGTCTCCTGTAACGACGGCTCACCTGCGGGGTGAGTGAAGGCTTCTTCTCGTGTGTGTGTGTAGAAACGTGTGGCGTAGTGGTGAGACTTCTGCAGACTGAAGGGTTGCAGGTTCAAACCTCACAGAGATTAATTCACTGTCCATCACTGATGTGTTCTTAATACACACTGAATCTCAGATCAATGCAGAAGATCTGAATGTGATTAATGACTGAAAGATATCCGCTCTACATATTTGTGTTTGTATATACAGTATATATATATATACAGTATATATATATATATATATATATATATATATATATATATATATATATACAGTCAAACCAAAAATAATTCAGACACCAGATATAATTTTTGCTATTTTTTTAGTGTGTGCAGGACACTATAGTTCATTTATGTAAGTGAGGAGAACAAAATAAAGTAAACTGGGACATATTACACCCAAACATTCCTCATACAGTGACTACCAGTAACATTTATAACAATTTGGGACCAAAAATGATTGGGACACTTTGAGCTGATCATGTTTTGCTGAAGTGTTTTTTCTTTAATAACTAATGCAGCTTTTTA
>NW_027508870.1:135000-165000 GCF_051911475.1 Siphateles boraxobius
TAATCTTAATAACTTTTTATCCAATAATTTCAACGTTTTATGCCATCATTATGTGCTTTATTTAAATGAATGAAACAATTTTTAATAGTCTTAGATACCAATAACAAAACTGCATAATATACTCAAATATAGTTTCAAATATACTGAAATATTTGCATATATATGCATATTGTTGTTAAAATATGTTGTTTCTATATACACAATCAAACTCTTTAAATCCTTAGTTTTATATTTATCCATCGTTTTTACTTCGATGTCACTCACAATGCTTCATGGGATTGTAGCTCTTCCCTTATTAAAGCTGTTCATTTAAAGGGATAGTTTACCCGAAAATGAAAATGATCAAATGATTTACGCTCCCTGAACTCATCCTGGTGTATATGACATTCTTCTCTCAGACGAATACAATCAGAGTTATATAAAATATATCCTGGCTCTTCCAAGCTTTATAATGTAAGTGAAAGTCCATAAAATCCATCCATCATAAAAGTGCATTTATCATCATAAAAGTGCATCCGTCCATCATAAAAGTGCATCCGTCCATCATAAAAGTGCATCCGTCCATCATAAAAGTGCATCTGTCCATCATAAAAGTGCATCCGTCCATCATAAAAGTGCATCCGTCCATCATAAAAGTGCATCCGTCCATCATAAAAGTGCATCCGTCCATCATAAAAGTGCATCCGTCCATCATAAAAGTGCATCTGCATCCGTCCATCATAAAAGTGCATTCGATCATCATAAAAGTGCATCCGTCCATCATAAAAGTGCATCCGTCCATCATAAAAGTGCATCCCTCCATCATAAAAGTGCATCCGTCCATCATAAAAGTGCATCTCTCCATCATAAAAGTGCATCCCTCCATCATAAAAGTGCATCCGTCCATCATAAAAGTGCATCCGTCCATCATAAAAGTGCATCCGTCCATCATAAAAGTGCATCCGTCCATCATAAAAGTGCATCCCTCCATCATAAAAGTGCATCCCTCCATCATAAAAGTGCATCCGTCCATCATAAAAGTGCATCCGTCCATCATAAAAGTGCATCCGTCCATCATAAAAGTGCATCCCTCCATCATAAAAGTGCATCTGTCAATCATAAAAGTGCATCTGTCCATCATAAAAGTGCATCTATCCATCATAAAAGTGCATCCGTCCATCATAAAAGTGCATCCCTCCATCATAAAAGTGCATCCCTCCATCATAAAAGTGCATCCGTCCATCATAAAAGTGCATCTCTCCATCATAAAAGTGCATCCGTCCATCATAAAAGTGCATCTGTCCATCATAAAAGTGCATCCGTCCATCATAAAAGTGCATCTATTCATCATAAAAGTGCATCTGTCCATCATAAAAGTGCATCTGTCCATCATAAAAGTGCATCTGTCCATCATAAAAGTGCATCCGTCCATCATAAAAGTGCATCCGTCCATCATAAAAGTGCATCCGTCCATCATAAAAGTGCATCTGTCCATCATAAAAGTGCATCCGTCCATCATAAAAGTGCATCCGTCCAACATAAAAGTGCATCCGTCCATCATAAAAGTGCATCTATTCATCATAAAAGTGCATCCGTCCATCATAAAAGTGCATCCGTCCATCATAAAAGTGCATCCGTCCAACATAAAAGTGCATCCGTCCATCATAAAAGTGCATCTATTCATCATAAAAGTGCATCTATCCATCATAAAAGTGCATCTATCCATCATAAAACTGCATCCGTCCATCATAAAAGTGCATCTATTCATCATAAAAGTGCATCCGTCCATCATAAAAGTGCATCCGTCCATCATAAAAGTGCATCTATTCATCATAAAAGTGCATCCGTCCATCATAAAAGTGCATCTATTCATCATAAAAGTGCATCTGTCCATCATAAAAGTGCATCCGTCCATCATAAAAGTGCATCCGTCCAACATAAAAGTGCATCCGTCCAACATAAAAGTGCATCCGTCCATCATAAAAGTGCATCCGTCCATCATAAAAGTGCATCCGTCCAACATAAAAGTGCATCCGTCCATCATAAAAGTGCATCTATTCATCATAAAAGTGCATCTATTCATCATAAAAGTGCATCTATTCATCATAAAAGTGCATCTATCCATCATAAAACTGCATCCGTCCATCATAAAAGTGCATCTATCATCATAAAAGTGCATCTATCCATCATAAAAGTGCATCTATTCATCATAAAAGTGCATCCGTCCATCATAAAAGTGCATCCGTCCATCATAAAAGTGCATCCGTCCAACATAAAAGTGCATCCGTCCATCATAAAAGTGCATCTATTCATCATAAAAGTGCATCTATTCATCATAAAAGTGCATCTATCCATCATAAAACTGCATCCGTCCATCATAAAAGTGCATCTATTCATCATAAAAGTGCATCCGTCCATCATAAAAGTGCATCCGTCCATCATAAAAGTGCATCTATTCATCATAAAAGTGCATCCGTCCATCATAAAAGTGCATCTATTCATCATAAAAGTGCATCTGTCCATCATAAAAGTGCATCTATTCATCATAAAAGTGCATCTATTCATCATAAAAGTTTATCTATCCATCATAAAAGTGCATCTATTCATCATAAAAGTGCATCCGTCCATCATAAAAGTGCATCTATTCATCATAAAAGTGCATCCGTCCATCATAAAAGTGCATCCGTCCATCATAAAAGTGCATCCGTCCATCATAAAAGTGCATCTATTCATCATAAAAGTGCATCTGTCCATCATAAAAGTGCATCTATTCATCATAAAAGTGCATCTATTCATCATAAAAGTGCATCTATCCATCATAAAAGTGCATCCGTCCATCATAAAAGTGCATCTATTCATCATAAAAGTGCATCCGTCCATCATAAAAGTGCATCTATCATCATAAAAGTGCATCCGTCCATCATAAAAGTGCATCTATTCATCATAAAAGTGCATCCGTCCATCATAAAAGTGCATCTATTCATCATAAAAGTGCATCTGTCCATCATAAAAGTGCATCTATTCATCATAAAAGTGCATCCGTCCATCATAAAAGTGCATCTATTCATCATAAAAGTGCATCCGTCCATCATAAAAGTGCATCTGTCCAACATAAAAGTGCATCCGTCCATCATAAAAGTGCATCTATTCATCATAAAAGTGCATCCGTCCATCATAAAAGTGCATCTATTCATCATAAAAGTGCATCCGTCCATCATAAAAGTGCATCCGTCCATCATAAAAGTGCATCCGTCCATCATAAAAGTGCATCTGTCCATCATAAAAGTGCATCCGTCCATCATAAAAGTGCATCTGTCCAACATAAAAGTGCATCCGTCCATCATAAAAGTGCATCTATTCATCATAAAAGTGCATCCGTCCATCATAAAAGTGCATCCGTCCATCATAAAAGTGCATCTATTCATCATAAAAGTGCATCCGTCCATCATAAAAGTGCATCCGTCCATCATAAAAGTGCATCCGTCCATCATAAAAGTGCATCTATTCATCATAAAAGTGCATCCGTCCATCATAAAAGTGCATCTATTCATCATAAAAGTGCATCTGTCCATCATAAAAGTGCATCTATTCATCATAAAAGTGCATCTATTCATCATAAAAGTGCATCCATCCATCATAAAAGTGCATCTATTCATCATAAAAGTGCATCCGTCCATCATAAAAGTGCATCTATGCATCATAAAAGTGCATCCGTCCATCATAAAAGTGCATCCGTCCATCATAAAAGTGCATCCGTCCATCATAAAAGTGCATCCGTCCATCATAAAAGTGCATCTGTCCATCATAAAAGTGCATCTATTCATCATAAAAGTGCATCTATTCATCATAAAAGTGCATCTATCCATCATAAAAGTGCATCTATCCATCATAAAAGTGCATCCGTCCATCATAAAAGTGCATCTATTCATCATAAAAGTGCATCTATCCATCATAAAAGTGCATCTATTCATCATAAAAGTGCATCTATTCATCATAAAAGTGCATCTATCATCATAAAAGTGCATCTATCCATCATAAAAGTGCATCTATTCATCATAAAAGTGCATCTCTCCATCATAAAAGTGCAAAAATATCCATATTTAAAACTTTACCGACTGAAATAACGATCTTCAGGCAGACGGCCATGTCATAAACAGCTAGGATGGATCGAGCGCGAGTAAATCATGGGCTAATAGTCTGTTTTGGGTGAACGATCGCTGTAACAGTGTTGTCTCATCAGTGTGTCCTGTCTGATGTGATTGGTCGGGACAGTGCCGGTGGGACGGGGGTGCTGCTGAACGTGGACCGTGTGTCGGCGCTGCTGGCGGGGCTGGGTCACGGGGCGGTTCAGGTGCGCGGGCTGGTGGACTCCGGCTGGTTTCTGGATAATAAAGCGTCCCGGGACAGCGACTGCATGGACAGCATGAGCTGCGCAGCGACCCAGGCCATCCGGAGAGGAGTTCGGTGAGACCGTCACTCATCACACACTAAACCATCAGATAGATTACTCCGATCACAATTACACTTTATGTCTTACGACTTTTTGTCATAATTAATATTTTTATCTCACAATTGACTATTTCAATTGCAAATTTCTCTTATATTCAACTTTTTATGTCATAACTGTAAATGTTTTGTCATAATTGACTTTGTCTCATAATTATGATTTACTGTTATAATTATGACTGTCATCATTTTAACTTTTTATATCAATTGACTGTCCTAATTTCGATTTTTTTTATCTGATAATTATGACTTAGTATGTCATAACTTGCTCTCATAATTTTGAATTTTAAGTCTCATATCATTTAGCATTTTATAATTAAGACAATTTAGTAAAGTCATTATTTAAACTTTTGTCATAATTTTTTAATTTATTTCATACTTATAACTTTCTCATAGTTGACTTGTCATCTTTTTGTTATACAGTAATTAGTATGTCATAATAGTATGTTATAATTATGACTTGGCATTTCAGAATTTTGACTTTTTACGTCATAATAATGACAGTATAATTATTTCGATTTTTGTAATAATTTCAACTTTTTAATATCATAATTATGACTTTGTATGTCATGATGTTTTTGTACTCATGTGTCAGAAACAGGCTCCTGTAGTTGTTGTTTGATGTGTGTCTGTGCGTGTGTGTGTGTCTGTATGTGTGTGTGTGTGTGTGTGTGTGTGTGTGTGTGTGTGTGTGTGTGTGTGTGTGTGTGTGTGTGTGCAGGTTCTGGCACAGTGTGGTTCCCGAGCTCTGCAGTCGAGCACATCACGGCCAGGACTGGAACTGCTTCTTCGGCTATAAGGTTCATCCAACACTGAAGAGTACGTGAGTCCACACTGCCCTCTAGTGCCTGAAACAAACACACACTGTGTTTAAATATGCAAATTAGGCATCTAATTAAATATTGATTGATTGATTGCCCTCTCTCTCTCGCTCACTCATTCTCTGTGCATCTGTGTCTCTCGCCCCGCTCTCTCTCTATCTCGCTCTCTCTCTCGCCCTCACCCTCTCTCTCTCGCCCTCACTCACTCTCTGTGCGTCTGTGTCTCTCGCCCTCACTCACTTTCACTGTGCGTCTGTGTCTCTCGCCCTGCTCTCTCTCTCTCGCCCTCACTCACTTTCGCTGTGCGTCTGTGTCTCTCGCCCGGGTCTCTCTCTCTCGCCCTCACTCACTCTCTGTGCGTCTGTGTCTCTCGCCCCGCTCTCTCTCTCTCTCGCTCTCACTCACTCTCTGTGCGTCTGTGTCTCTCGCCCCGCTCTCTCTCTCTCTCGCCCTCACTCACTCTCTCTCTCTCGCCCTCACTCACTTTCGCTGTGCGTCTGTGTCTCTCGCCCCGGTCTCTCTCTCTCGCCCTCACTCACTCTCTGTGCGTCTGTGTCTCTCGCCCCGCTCTCTCTCTCTCTCGCTCTCACTCACTCTCTGTGCGTCTGTGTCTCTCGCCCCGCTCTCTCTCTCTCTCGCCCTCACTCACTCTCTCGCCCTCACTCACTTTCGCTGTGCGTCTGTGTCTCTCGCCCCGGTCTCTCTCTCTCGCCCTCACTCACTCTCACTGTGCGTCTGTGTCTCTCGCCCTGCTCTCTCTCTCTCTCTCTCTCTCTCTCTCTCTCTCTCGCCCTCACTCACTCTCTGTGCGTCTGTGTCTCTCGCCCTGCTCTCTCTCTCTCTCTCTCTCGCCCTCACTCACTCTCACTGTGCGTCTGTGTCTCTCGCTCCGCTCTCTCTCTCTCTCTCTCGCCCTCACTCACTCTCACTGTGCGTCTGTGTCTTTCGCCCCGCTCTCTCTCTCTCTCTCGCCCTCACTCACTCTCTGTGCGTCTGTGTCTCTCGCCCGCTCCCTCTCTCTCTCTCGCCCTCACTCACTCTCTGTGCGTCTGTGTCTCTCGCCCTCACTCACTCTCACTGTGCGTCTGTGTCTCTCGCCCCGCTCTCTCTCTCTCTCTCGCCCTCACTCACTCTCACTGTGCGTCTGTGTCTCTCGCCCCGCTCTCTCTCTCTCTCTCTCTCTCTCTCTCGCCCTGACTCACTCTCTGTGCGTCTGTGTCCCTCGCCCTCACTCACTCTCACTGTGCGTCTGTGTCTCTCGCCCTGCTCTCTCTCTCTCGCCCTGACTCACTCTCTGTGCGTCTGTGTCCCTCGCCCTCTCTCACTCTGCGTCTGTGTCTCTCGCCCCGCTCTCTCTCTCGCGCCCTCACTCACTCTCTGTGCGTCTGTGTCTCTCGCCCTGCTCTCTCTCTCTCTCGCCCTCACTCACTCTCACTGTGCGTCTGTGTCTCTCGCCCTGCTCTCTCTCTCTCTCTCGCCCTCACTCACTCTCTGTGCGTCTGTGTCTCTCGCCCTGCTCTCTCTCGCCCTCACTCACTCTCACTGTGCGTCTGTGTCTCTCGCTCCGCTCTCTCTCTCTCTCTCTCGCCCTCACTCACTCTCACTGTGCGTCTGTGTCTCTCGCCCCGCTCTCTCTCTCTCTCTCGCCCTCACTCACTCTCTGTGCGTCTGTGTCTCTCGCCCGCTCTCTCTCTCTCTCTCGCCCTCACTCACTCTCTGTGCGTCTGTGTCTCTCGCCCTCACTCACTCTCACTGTGCGTCTGTGTCTCTCACCCCGCTCTCTCTCTCTTTCTCTCTCGCCCTCACTCACTCTCACTGTGCGTCTGTGTCTCTCGGCCTGCTCTCTCTCTCTCTCTCTCTCTCGCCCTCACTCACTCTCACTGTGCGTCTGTGTCTCTCGCTCCGCTCTCTCTCTCGCCCTCACTCACTCTCACTGTGCGTCTGTGTCTCTCGCCCCGCTCTCTCTCTCTCTCTCGCCCTCACTCACTCTCTGTGCGTCTGTGTCTCTCGCCCCGCTCCCTCTCTCTCTCTCGCCCTCACTCACTCTCTGTGCGTCTGTGTCTCTCGCCCTCACTCACTCTCACTGTGCGTCTGTGTCTCTCGCCCCGCTCTCTCTCTCTCTCTCGCCCTCACTCACTCTCACTGTGCGTCTGTGTCTCTCGCCCCGCTCTCTCTCTCTCTCTCTCTCTCTCTCTCGCCCTGACTCACTCTCTGTGCGTCTGTGTCCCTCGCCCTCACTCACTCTCACTGTGCGTCTGTGTCTCTCGCCCTGCTCTCTCTCTCTCGCCCTGACTCACTCTCTGTGCGTCTGTGTCCCTCGCCCTCACTCACTCTCACTCTGCGTCTGTGTCTCTCGCCCCGCTCTCTCTCTCTCTCGCGCCCTCACTCACTCTCTGTGCGTCTGTGTCTCTCGCCCTGCTCTCTCTCTTTCTCGCCCTCACTCACTCTCACTGTGCGTCTGTGTCTCTCGCCCTGCTCTCTCTCTCTCTCTCTCTCGCCCTCACTCACTCTCTGTGCGTCTGTGTCTCTCGCCCTGCTCTCTCTCGCCCTCACTCACTCTCACTGTGCGTCTGTGTCTCTCGCTCCGCTCTCTCTCTCTCTCTCTCTCGCCCTCACTCACTCTCACTGTGCGTCTGTGTCTCTCGCCCCGCTCTCTCTCTCTCTCGCCCTCACTCACTCTCTGTGCGTCTGTGTCTCTCGCCCGCTCTCTCTCTCTCTCGCCCTCACTCACTCTCTCTCTCTCGCCCTCACTCACTTTCGCTGTGCGTCTGTGTCCCTCGCCCTCCCTCACTCTCACTCTGCGTCTGTGTCTCTCGCCCCGCTCTCTCTCTCTCGCGCGCCCTCACTCACTCTCTGTGCGTCTGTGTCTCTCGCCCTGCTCTCTCTCTTTCTCGCCCTCACTCACTCTCACTGTGCGTCTGTGTCTCTCGCCCTGCTCTCTCTCTCTCTCTCTCTCTCTCTCGCCCTCACTCACTCTCTGTGCGTCTGTGTCTCTCGCCCTGCTCTCTCTCTCTCTCTCTCTCGCCCTCACTCACTCTCTGTGCGTCTGTGTCTCTCGCCCTGCTCTCTCTCGCCCTCACTCACTCTCACTGTGCGTCTGTGTCTCTCGCTCCGCTCTCTCTCTCTCTCTCTCGCCCTCACTCACTCTCTGTGCGTCTGTGTCTCTCACCCTCACTCACTCTCACTGTGCGTCTGTGTCTCTCACCCCGCTCTCTCTCTCTCTCTCTCGCCCTGACTCACTCTCTGTGCGTCTGTGTCCCTCGCCCTCACTCACTCTCACTGTGCGTCTGTGTCTCTCGCCCTGCTCTCTCTCTCTCGCCCTGACTCACTCTCTGTGCGTCTGTGTCCCTCGCCCTCACTCACTCTCACTGTGCGTCTGTGTCTCTCGCCCTCACTCACTCTCACTGTGCGTCTGTGTCTCTCGCCCCGCTCTCTCTCTCTCTCTCTCGCCCTCACTCACTCTCACTGTGCGTCTGTGTCTCTCGCCCCGCTCTCTCTCTCTCTCTCTCTCTCTCAGGCCCTCGCTCACTCTCACTGTGCGTCTGTGTCTCTCGCCCCGCTCTCTCTCTCTCTCTCTCTCTCTCGCTCTCACTCACTCTCACTGTGCGTCTGTGTCTCTCGCCCCGCTCTCTCTCTCTCTCTCTCGCTCTCGCTCTCACTCACTCTCACTGTGCGTCTGTGTCCCTCGCCCTCACTCACTCTCACTGTGCGTCTGTGTCTCTCGCCCTGCTCTCTCTCTCTCGCCCTGACTCACTCTCTGTGCGTCTGTGTCCCTCGCCCTCACTCACTCTCACTGTGCGTCTGTGTCTCTCGCCCTGCTCTCTCTCTCTCGCCCTGACTCACTCACTGTGCGTCTGTGTCCCTCGCCCTCACTCACTCTCACTGTGCGTCTGTGTCTCTCGCCCCGCTCTCTCTCTCTCTCTCTCTCTCTCAGGCCCTCTCTCTCTCTCTCTCGCTCTCGCTCACTCTCACTGTGCGTCTGTGTCTCTCGCCCCGCTCTCTCTCTCTCTCTCTCTCGCTCTCGCTCTCACTCACTCTCACTGTGCGTCTGTGTCTCTCGCCCCGCTCTCTCTCTCTCTCTCTCTCTCTCTCTCTCTCAGGCCCGGTGTTTGTGGTCCAGTGGCTGTTCGATGAAGCTCAGCTGATGGTTGATGATGTTCATCTGACGGCTCAGCCGGTCCAGGAGAACCAGTGGCGATACATCCAGAACCTGGGCAGCGAACTCAGAAACACACTCAAACACGTCCCGTAAGGATTCGTCCGATTTCTCGCTAACACTTTACAATAAGGTTCATTAATATATTAACTAACATGAACTAACAATCAGCAATAAATTTGTCACAGTATTTATTAATCTTTGTTAATGTTAGTAAATAAAAATACAGCTGTTCATTGTTTGTTCATGTTCACAGAGCATTAACTAATGTTAACAAATACAACATTTGATTTCAATAACGTATTAGTGAATGTTGAAATGAATATTAACTAAGATTAATAAATGCTGTGGAAGTATTGTTCATTCTTAGTTCATGTTAACTAATGTAGTTAACTAATTTTAACTAATGAACCTTATTGTGAAGTGTTACCGAGTCTCCTGTGTTTGAACCGTGTCACATTGATCTCTGATTGGCTCTTGATTTGATTGACAGGTCCCTGTTTGCCCCTGCCTGTTTGTCCCATGAGATCATCACCAGAAAGTGAGTAACTATGCAGATAATAATGAACAATTATCATATGCTAACACTTTACAATAAGGTTCATTAGATTTTAGGAGTCAAAATCGTGTAATCTGACCCAGGTAATGACCCATCATATTTCTACATTATGCTCATCCATTCTCGTTGCTTCAGTTACTGGATGGACATCCATGTGAAAGGTACTTCGCTTCCCAGAGCGCTTCAGTGCTGGGACCGCAGCCTCCGTAACCACGGCAACGAGAGCATCACTAAGGCTCCGCCCAGGGGTTGTCCCGTGCACTTGATTGACAGCTGTCCGTGGCCCCACTGTAACCCCTCGTGTCCCAGGCTCAGAGAGCATGTGACGGGGCAGGAGATGAGCGTCGTCCAGTTCCTCACACACATGGGCATCGACGTGCAGCGCATGGCACATCAGCAGGGCATGGAGCCCGACACACTACTGGGCATGCTCAGTAACGGCACCTGACACGGGACCGACCAATCAGAGAGCCTCAAAACGTCTGTCTGAGTCCCTTGTCATGTAATGGTGTTTGTGGTCAATTAGCGTGTGCTTTTCTATAGACTGAAAAATAAGCAGTGAAGTTCTCCATTCAGACGCCATATTTGCCCCTTGAATTAATTTCTAGGGGCATTTTTAACTTTATAAGGCAGCTTTTGTAACCTTTTTAAATGTAAGGGGACGCGTCATACAATGTAGATTAATGGATACTGAAATATTGGGGAAATGAAATTATACTTTAAATATGAAACTGAAATCGCCTGTAGGTTTCTTAATCAGGGAGTCATTGATTCATTCACTCAACTGATTCATTCGGGAACGAAGCAAGTAACATTCTTTATGAACGAGTCATTGAATCACCGACTCAACCGATTCGTTGAAAAACGCAAGATAGTTCAGGAACAGCCCACTTTTAAGTAATTTATTAATTATATATCTTTGGATACAGTATAAAATAGTAACAATCTTGAAAAGAGGACAAATAAGAGTAGATGCACTGATGGTGTTTCATATGGAAGCCTTTTTCCATCACATTAAAAAAAATATAAAAACATGCTTTGGTAAATCATAGTTATGACATACTAACTGATAATTACGAGACAAAAGTCAAACAAAATTATGGCATACTCAATCGAAATTATGACGAAAAGTTTAAATAATGAGTCAAAATTATGACTTAAAAAGTTGATTTGAAATTGATAAGCCAATCATGACATGAAAAGACAAAATTACAGCATGCTAAATCGAAATTATGACTTAAAAAGTTGAAATAATGAGATGAAAAGTCAAAATTATGATTTAAAAAGTTGAATCGAAATTTACTTTAGCCAATCATGAAATGAAACGCTAAAATTATGGCACATTAAATCTAAACTATGACTTAAAAAGACAAAATTGTGACATGTTGAAATTATGACATATTACATCATAATCATAACAAACAAAAAAAAAAAAAAAATCTTATTTTTGATTATGATTTACCAGAGCATGATTTTTTTTCTTATGTGGTGTAAATGGGCTTCAGTAATTTGTAAATGTCCAATATTAAAGCTGTGATCATGGACTGCAGAATCGGAAGGCTGTGTGTGTGTGTGTGTGTGTGTGTGTGTGTGTGTGTGTGTGTGTGTGTGATAAAACCATAATCTCCAGAATCAGCTGATGGCGATGAAGCACTGACGTCTCTCTCTTCCTCAGGGGATGATGATGATGATGATGAGTCTCTCGCTTCAGCACTTCTTCTTTATCAACTTCACAAACCAAAACTGGAAATCTGGATCCCAAAACCCACAGATGAACACTATGAACATCTGTTTAAATCATAATCTCCACTTCTATAAACTGACTGGGTGTGTTTATTATCCAGTGAAGATCAGAGAATCTCACCAAACCTGTCAAGAACATGTGCTTCAAATGAAGAAAAAAACCCCAAACAAGAAAATAATTGTTGTGCAAAAAAACATCACAATAATAATAATAAAACATAATGGTCCTAAAAAATAAAATATTATATTTTTCTGATTATTTTGGGATGAAATATGTTCTTGACGTGTTTCCTGACATTCATTGTGATTTGTAGAATATGTTTAAACAGAAGACAAACTTAAGCTACGTTGTTATTTATTTTATGTAAAACATATTTATGAGTTATTCTGAAAAAAGTATTTTGTGTAAAGTGTACATTACCTGTTGAATGTTGCAGTTTCATTTGCATGATTTCATATAAAATATTAAGAGTTTTTATTGTGATCAATTTTTTTTGTTAATATCTACTTATAGTTATTTATCTTAGATGTAGATTCATATTTATATACAAGAGAAATATTACTACACACACACACACACACATATAAATGTGTGTGTATATATATATATATGTGTGTATATATATATATATATATATATATACACACACATATATACGCACAAATATTTACTAGTTGTTTCAGACTTGCATAACAGAATCAAAACAATTAAGAAAGCAAAGTTTAATAATAATAAAAACATTTATTTAAAAATAGTTTCACACATATCACAGTACATAAAACGGAAGGTCCAGTTTCCGAGAGCGGCAGGGAAGAGGAACAGTGAATATTAATTATTTCCATTTTTCACAGTAAAATTAAAAGTGTCTCGATCCTAAAGACGGCAAGAAAACACCATCACCATATAAAGGGCCGGTTTCCACGGTTACTGGAAACAACAGAGCAAAGCCAGTAGTGTGTGTGTGTGTGAGTCCTGACCGTCAGGTTTACTGGTGTCTGATCTTCATGAAGGTGTGTGTGTGTGTGTGTGTGTGTGAGTCTTGACCGTCAGGTTTACTGGTGTCTGATCTTCATGAAGGTGTGTGTGTGTGTGTGTGTGTGTGTGTGTGTGTGAGTCCTGACCGTCAGGTTTACTGGTGTCTGATCTTCATGAAGGTGTGTGTGTGTGTGTGTGTGTGTGTGAGTCTTGACCGTCAGGTTTACTGGTGTCTGATCTTCATGAAGGTGTGTGTGTGTGTGTGTGTGTGTGAGTCCTGACCGTCAGGTTTACTGGTGTCTGATCTTCATGAAGGTGTGTGTGTGTGTGAGTCTTGACCGTCAGGTTTACTGGTGTCTGATCTTCATGAAGGTGTGTGTGTGTGTGTGTGAGTCCTGACCGTCAGCTTTACTGGCGTCTGATCTTCATGAAGGTGTGTGTGTGTGTGTGTGTGTGTGTGTGTGTGTGTGTGTGTGTGTGAGTGTGTGTGTGTGAGTCCTGACCGTCAGGTTTACCGGTGTCTGATCTTCATGAAGGTGTGTGTGTGTGTGTGTGTGTGTGAGTGTGTGTGTGTGAGTCCTGACCGTCAGGTTTACTGGCGTCTGATCTTCATGAAGGTGTGTGTGTGTGTGTGTGTGAGTGTGTGTGTGTGAGTCCTGACCGTCAGGTTTACTGGTGTCTGATCTTCATGAAGGTGTGTGTGTGTGTGTGTGTGAGAGTCCTGACCGTCAGGTTTACTGGTGTCTGATCTTCATGAAGGTGTGTGTGTGTGTGTGTGTGTGTGTGTGTGTGTGTGTGTGAGAGTCCTGACCGTCAGGTTTACTGGTGTCTGATCTTCATGAAGGTGTGTGTGTGTGTGTGTGTGTGTGTGAGTGTGTGTGTGAGTCCTGACCGACAGGTTTACTGGTGTCTGATCTTCATGAAGGTGTGTGTGTGTGTGTGTGTGTGAGTGTGTGTGTGTGAGTCCTGACCGACAGGTTTACTGGCGTCTGATCTTCATGAAGGTGTGTGTGTGTGTGTGTGTGTGTGTGTGTGAGAGAGTCCTGACCGTCAGGTTAACTGGCGTCTGATCTTCATGAAGGTGTGTGTGTGTGTGTGTGTGTGTGTGAGAGTCCTGACCGTCAGGTTTACTGGCGTCTGATCTTCATGAAGGTGTGTGTGTGTGTGTGTGAGAGTCCTGACCGTCAGGTTTACTGGCGTCTGATCTTCATGAAGGTGTGTGTGTGTGTGTGTGTGTGTGTGTGTGTGTGTGTGTGTGTGTGTGTGTGTGTGTGTGTGTGTGTGAGAGTCCTGACCGTCAGGTTTACTGGCGTCTGATCTTCATGAAGGTGTGTGTGTGTGTGTGTGTGTGTGTGTGTGTGTGTGTGTGTGTGTGTGTGTGTGTGTGTGTGTGTGTGTGAGAGTCCTGACCGTCAGGTTTACTGGCGTCTGATCTTCATGAAGGTGTGTGTGTGTGTGTGTGTGTGTGTGTGTGTGTGTGTGTGTGTGTGTGTGTGTGTGTGTGTGTGTGTGTGTGTGTGTGTGTGAGAGAGTCCTGACCGTCAGGTTTACTGGTGTCTGATCTTCATGAAGGTGTGTGTGTGTGTGTGTGTGAGAGTCCTGACCGTCAGGTTTACTGGCGTCTGATCTTCATGAAGGTGTGTGTGTGTGTGTGTGTGTGTGTGTGTGAGAGTCCTGACCGTCAGGTTTACTGGCGTCTGATCTTCATGAAGGTGTGTGTGTGTGTGTGTGTGTGTGTGTGAGAGAGCGACAGTTCCTCCACACCAGCGTCTCCTGCAGTTCATCAAGACTGTCACGAATAACTGGAATCCTGAAACCAGACGCAAACAAGTCTATCACTCGCCGTTATCATTATAGATGAATCAGCTTTTACATATTTCGTACACATTTCGGCTACATTTTTTGTTATTGTTACATTCTTTAGTCATTTTGAATATTTTTTTTACAGGTTTAATGCATTTCACTTCTAGTTATTATTTGCAGTTGATTGGTTATCTTGCTCGTTTGCTTACATTTCATTTAATTTTTATTTATTTATTGCAACATTCCATGATGCGTTTAAAATATTATGTATTCACTTTTTTTGTTTATTTAATGATACATCCCTCCATACTTTAGAAGACACTATTTTTTTATTTTATTTTTTACTTTAAATATATATATTTTTTTTACTTGTGTATATATATATATATATAAATATATAGTCTTTTTATTATTCATTATTCATTATATATTTATGCATGTAGCAGATGCTAAACGAAAAAAAAAAACTTATTTCAGTTTGTCATGTTTAGTTTTCATGTTTTTTCATCTTATTCCTTTTATCATCCTTTTAATATATTTATTTCATGTTAAATCCCCCCATATCTTAGAAGACACTATTTTAGTTTTCTTATTTTACAATTTCTTTTTACATATAGTTTTAAATATATTTTTATCATATATATATATATATATATATATATATATATATATATATATATATATATATATATATATATATATATATATATTATTTATACATTTAAGCAGATGCTTTTGTCCAAACTACGTACAAAACCGAAACAAAAGCAGAAACAAACATCAGATTTTTTTTTAAAGCTTTAAAAATGTTTAAAAAAAAAATCAGTGTGTAATGCTTAGTTTACGATTTTCATCTATCATCATTTTATTTTATTTCACCTTTATTTCTTAAAAAAAAAATGTTAGTAATATTTTTAGTTTTGGTGAAGGATAATAAACCGGGCAGATTCATCACAGTATTTAGCACTGAATCACTTTCACTTTAACCAAGGATTCATTTCAGCACATGATTCTGACTCGAGTGATTCAGTGATTCAGTGACTCGAGTGATTCAGTGATTCAGTACCTCGCTGGCTCCTCGTAAGCGGCGCGGTGAAACGACACGCTTGCGCTCATGGATGTCCTGCAGTCGCGTGATCAGAAACTTCTTGTCCCCGCCCTCCTGAATAAACAGGAAAAGGAAGTGATGTCATGCTACACCGCTGCATATAGATAATTCAATCATTACATAATTGTTTGATTCTTTTGTCTCACATTCTCAATCTGTTCCTGAAGGAGTTCGATGATCTTCCGCTGCCCGTCGACCACCTGACTGTGGAAGTAAATCACTATCCTACACACACACACACACACACACACACACACACAAAACAATGAAAATCACCAGAGATCGATTTAAAGGGGTGTTTGATTATGATTTGACTTTTCTAGCTGTAGTTAGTGTGTAATGTTGCTGTTTGAGCAGAAACAACATCTGCAAAGTTACGACTCAAAGCTCAAAGCAAAGAGAGAGATTTTCTTTCACAGAAATCTCTTGTTAAGGACGACAACAAACGGCTGGTAGGAACTACAATGAGCTTCTTCACGGGTTAGTGACATCACAAACCCTAACATTTACATAAACTCCGCCCCCGGAACACGATTTATAGATTATCATGACAGAATATGCTAATCAGTGACTAGAAGATCGTTAACTCCACATCAGCTGCACACATTCATCAACTAAGCGTTCAGAAGTGTCCTGTTGCTTCTACATGTCGTCACTTCTAGAGTCTCTCCATCTTTCTGACTCCGGCAAAAATGTTCAGTGTGTGTGTGTGAGGTAATCGGAGCTGCTAACACACAAGCTCTTCAAGCTCATTTGCATTTAAAGGGAAACACAAAAACGGCGCATTTTTGCTCGCCCTCAAAAGACAATTTTAACATGCTATATAAAAATATCTGAGGTATTTTGAGCTAAAACTTCACACACACACTCTGGGGACATCAGAGACTTATTATACATCTTGTGTCAACGGTGTCGATGAGATTACAGGGATAGTTCACCCAAAAATTAAAATTAGCCCATGATTTACTCGCCCTCGATCCATCCTAGCTGTATATGACATGGCCGTCTGCCTGGAGATAGTTATTTCAGTCGATAAAGTTTTAAATATGAATATTTTTGCACACTTATGATGGACGGATGCACTTTTATGACGGATATGATGCACTTTTATGATGGACGGATGCACTTTTATGATGGATAGATGCACTTTTATGATGAATAGATGCACTTTTATGATGGATGGATGCACTTTTATGATGAATAGATGCACTTTTATGATGGATAGATGCACTTTTATGATGAATAGATGCACTTTTATGATGAATAGATGCACTTTTATGATGGACAGATGCACTTTTATGACGGATATGATGCACTTTTATGATGGACGGATGCACTTTTATGATGGATAGATGCACTTTTATGATGAATAGATGCACTTTTATGATGGACAGATGCACTTTTATGATGAATAGATGCACTTTTATGATGAATAGATGCACTTTTATGATGGATGGATGCACTTTTATGATGAATAGATGCACTTTTATGATGGATAGATGCACTTTTATGATGAATAGATGCACTTTTATGATGGATAGATGCACTTTTATGACGGATAGATGCACTTTTATGACGGATAGATGCACTTTTATGACGGATAAATGCACTTTTATGATGGATAAATGCACTTTTATGATGAATAGATGCACTTTTATGATGAATAGTTGCACTTTTATGATGGACAGATGCACTTTTATGACGGATATGATGCACTTTTATGATGGACGGATGCACTTTTATGATGGATAGATGCACTTTTATGATGAATAGATGCACTTTTATGATGGATAAATGCACTTTTATGATGAATAGATGCACTTTTATGATGGATAAATGCACTTTTATGATGAATAGATGCACTTTTATGATGAATAGTTGCACTTATGATGGATATATGCACTTTTATGATGGATGGATGCACTTTTATGATGAATAGATGCACTTTTATGATGGATAGATGCACTTTTATGATGAATAGATGCAATTTTATGATGAATAGATGCACTTTTATGATGGATAGATGCACTTTTATGATGAATAGATGCACTTTTATGATGGATAGATGCACTTTTATGATGGATAGATGCACTTTTATGATGGATAGATGCACTTTTATGATGAATAGATGCACTTTTATGATGAATAGATGCACTTTTATGATGCATAGATGCACTTTTATGATGGATAGATGCACTTTTATGATGAATAGATGCACGTTTATGATGGATAGATGCACTTTTATGATGAATAGATGCACTTTTATGATGAATAGATGCACTTTTATGATGGATAGATGCACTTTTATGATGGACAGATGCACTTTTATGATGAATAGATGCACTTTTATGATGAATAGATGCACTTTTATGATGGACAGATGCACTTTTATGATGAATAGATGCACTTTTATGATGAATAGATGCACTTTTATGATGAATAGATGCACTTTTATGATGGATAGATGCACTTTTATGATGGACAGATGCACTTTTATGATGAATAGATGCACTTTTATGATGAATAGATGCACTTTTATGATGGACAGATGCACTTTTATGATGAATAGATGCACTTTTATGATGAATAGATGCACTTTTATGATGAATAGATGCACTTTTATGATGAATAGATGCACTTTTATGATGAATAAATGCACTTTTATGATGGATAAATGCACTTTTATGATGAATAGATGCACTTTTATGATGGATAGATGCACTTTTATGATGGATAGATGCACTTTTATGATGGATAGATGCACTTTTATGACGGATAAATGCACTTTTATGATGGATAAATGCACTTTTATGATGGATAGATGCACTTTTATGATGGATAGATGCACTTATGATGGATAGACTCACTTTTATGATGGATAGATGCACTTTTATGATGGATAGATGCACTTATGATGGATAGATGCACTTTTATGATGAATAGATGCACTTTTATGATGATAGATGCACTTTTATGATGAATAGATGCACTTTTATGATGGATAGATGCACTTTTATGATGGATACATGCACTTTTATGATGAATTGATGCACTTTTATGATGGATGGATGCACTTTTATGATGATAGATGCACTTTTATGATGGATAGATGCACTTTTATGATGGATAGATGTACTTTTATGATGATAGATGCACTTTTATGATGAATAGATGCACTTTTATGACGGATAAATGCACTTTTATGATGGATAAATGCACTTTTATGATGGATAGATGCACTTTTATGATGAATAGATGCACTTTTATGATGGATAGATGCACTTTTATGATGAATAGATGCACTTTTATGACGGATAAATGCACTTTTATGATGGATAGATGCACTTTTATGATGGATAGATGCACTTTTATGATGGATAGATGCACTTTTATGCTGAATAGATGCACTTTTATGACAGATAAATGCACTTTTATGATGGATAAATGCACTTTTATGATGAATAGATGCACTTTTATGATGGATAGATGCACTTATGATGGATAGATGCACTTTTATGGACTTCAAAACAGAATCATCCATTGACTTCCATTATAAAGCTTGGAAGAGCCAGGACATTTTTTAATATATTTCTGATTGTGTTTGTCTGAGAGAAGAATGTCATATACACCTAGGATGAGTTCAGGGTGAGTAAATCATGGGCTAATTTAAACTTTTTGGGTGAACTATCCCTTTAACTGGAGAGTTCTGCTGTAGTCTGCAAATGATTCACTCTTACTGGACGACTCGTTTGCATCGGTTTTCTTTCCATATGCGGAGGCAAAGCTGATGCTCATGAAACTGATCTGAGAACTGAGAGTGAACGCAGACTCACAGGAAGATGGCGGCGCACAGGAATAGGAAGAGTGGGTTTTCCACCAGGTACGTGTGAGCCGAGACCAGCCAGGACAGATTGGGATTCTGCGCCGCCAGCTCCTGGACCCACCGCTTCCCGGCCTGGAACATGGTCTTCAGACCCCGGAACGGGCCGCAGCCGGCCGACGGCTCCATCCTGGGACAGAAGGAGTGTGTCAGACTACATAGAGCGCAACAGACAATCAAAGAGCCTCATCAAGTGTGCAATGCATTTGAGGACAGATCCGGCCCTGTCTGCGTCCCTTGTGTTGTGTAATGATTCAGAAGATGTTTTAGCGTGTGCTTTTCAATATACTGAAAAATAAGCAGTGAAGTTCTCCATTCAGAGGCGATATTTGCCCCGTAAATTGATTTCTAGGGGTATTTTGATCTTTATAAGGGCAGCTTTTCTAACCTTTATAAATGTAAGGGGACGCATCCAATGTACATTCACGCTGCAGTTACATTTGCATAAATAACTATTAATGTAGATTAACGTATACTGAAATACTGGGAAAAAATTAATTATACTTTAAATATGAAACTGAAACCGCCTGTAGGTTTCTTAATTCCCGAATGATTCAGTTGTTTGAACAAATCGAATGAATGAATGACTCGGTCATGAAGGAATTTACCGCCAGCTATTGGCAGTTTTAGTTTCTTATTTAGAGTATCATGTCATCAAAAAAAGTAATTAATATTTCCATATTAATAAAAAAAAACATTAAAGGTATAGTTTACCCAAAAGTGAAATTTCTTTAGTTTATGTGTAATAAATTCTATGTTGTATGGTTGGAATGACAATAAAGCACTTATATATTTAATAAACATTTGTATACGAGTAGATTATTATTACTCGATCATTTTTATCTGCTGTTCATGGAATTGTAGTTGTTTCCCTCACTTGTCTTTTTGTCAGATTTTCTGATATGTTTTTTTGCTTCAAATCAAAGTTTGTAGTGTTGTGATTCTCCTCGTAGCTGATTGGTTCGTTCATGGCTTATAACTCTTTAACGAAGACTTCTTAAAATCCCCATAATGAAAAATGCATGGAAAAGCTGGAAGCAGCGGAGCTGAGCGGTGTGTGGATGCGCTCTATACGGACAGAAACTACTTCTCATGGGGTCGAAAGGTCAGTGCAACATTTTCAGGAGCGTCTGGATCCAGAATGTCAGTGTTTTCTGCCAACATCCGCATAAAAATTCCCAGCAGCGCATTTCATAGGATCTCTCTCTCTCACACACACACACACACACACACACACACACACTCACTCTCTCTCTCTCACACACTCACTCTCTCTCTCTCTCACACACTCACACTCTCTCTCTCTCTCACACACACACACACACACACACACACACACACACTCTTACACACACATACACAGACACTTTCACAAACACATACACTCACTCTCACACACATACTGTCTCTCTCTCTCTCTCTCTCTCTCTCTCTCTCTCTCTCTCACTCACTCACACACACTCACATCCACATGGTGTAGGTCACACACACGGAGGCGCCCAGGAACGACGGGAAGCACAGGAGTGTGATGAAGATGGTGGTCATCTGAGAGGCTCGCCACGGCTTCCCCGACGCCTGACAGTTCATCATCAGACTGACCTGAGACACACACACCACAATCACAGACGAGTCAGAATCATTCCAGTGAATCGGTTCGCAAATGATTCCTCCGAATCATTCTAGGGAATCGGTTCACAAATGATTCAGCCAGATCATTCAAGTGAATCTGTTTGCAAATGATTCATCCGAATCTTTCTAGTGAATATGTTCGCAAATGATTCATCCGAATCATTCTGGTGAATCGGTTCACAAATGATTAATCTGAGTCATTGTTAAAAAAAAAAAATTCCTGCAGGTTATTTGTCTAAACAAACACAATAAATGCTGTTATGATTGTGAGCAGACAAACAAACCTTCTTCATGTAGAAGAAAAACAGCAGTTTAATAATCTGAACCACAGGCAGGAGAGGAGAGAACAACACGCCCAACCTACACACACACACACAAATATACACACACACACAGGTGCCGTTATATCACATCACTGACCAACAGTCAAGTTACAGTCGGGTGATGATGGATGTTTACCAGGCCAGAGTTTGTCCATAGATGAGCTCCAGAACGTTCCTCGCGATATCAAACACGGGTTTCCTTTTCCTCTTCAGAGCTTTCTGAGAAAACAACCTGACAGAGAGAAACAAACAACAAAAATGATTTCAGTCCAATTACAGTTTTTAATTATTAGGAACTATCCTGAGCTCATACTGTATGTCATCAGATGCTCACCTCCACAGAAACTCTCCAAAGAAAGTGTCCAGCAACATGAAGATGAAGTCCATCAGGAGGAAGCGGTACAGTTCCTGACCGACGAAACTCTCCCAGCACTGCAACATCAAAACCAGCATCAAAACCAACATAAAAAAACACCATCAAAACCGACATAAAAAAAACACATCAAAACCACCATAAAAAACAACATCAAAACCACATCAAAACTGACTCTATTTTAGAAACGGTTTCTATTTTTCTGCGACGTCGCGCTGGAACAACAAACACAAAGTGTGGCAATGATAATCTCAGGTTCTGTTTATGTGCTTTATTTAATGTTAAAAGCGTGTAATGTGATTCTGAATATCCTTTAGTGCTCCAGATTTGCAGCTGTAAAAGCAACAATGGATAATTCACCTCAGATCTTGAAATTACACAAATGGAAACAAGAACGTTCAAACGTAAAGTGTATTATTTGACAAAGATTGTTTTAGTAACTCAGCCTATGTATTTATAATAATGTTTAAATGGTGTAATATTTGTGAATTTGATTATGAAGCTACTTATACATTTTCTTGTGAGTGACGTCAGGATTGCTCTCTGGTGCCGCGAGACTCCGCCCACACGCTGTTCTGATTGGCTGTGGGTTTTGATTGATTTTGATTGATCGCGTCTAGTGTGGACAGAACAATTATTTGTCGCTGGAATCTTATCGCATCGCGTCTGGTTAGGGTGTTATCGTTTTCAGGCACCAAAAACGCCATTGTCATGTAAACGAACGGTCAAAACACATAAAAAGTTTTAGGTTTTTAGTTAAAACCTCACCTGTAAGCCCAGCTTCTTGGGGTCTGATGCCACACGACCCAACCAATGATGGCACAGCACTCCCAACACACTCACTTTCAACAACAGGTTCCTGCAACACATGATGAAATATAAGAATTCAACAACACATGAAGTTAATCAGTGCAACTGATGCATGAAATCCCTTTAAAATCTCCATGTAGAAACTGTTTTTTATGATAACATGTAACAGACACACAGTAAGATTTGAGATTGTTAGTTTCCCTTTTTATAGAGTCAAAAGCTTTTATGTCATCACACTGAAAAAATTTATTTGACTCCTCAATGCAAGTTTTTTTAATACATAATTTCAAAATTAATACAGGAGAGTGAGGAAAGAGGAAAATGAAAGGCAGAAGGAAGGGAGGAGGGAGAAAGGAAGGAAGAAAGAAAGAAATAAAATAAAATGTCAGCTACTTCCTTCATGACCATATGTCGTTTAGGAAAATCATTTAATTTAATTTGAATTTATACAAAATGTAAAAAAACTATTTTTTTTAATGAAAACAATACTCGGTTACTAACGTAACCTCGGTTCTCTCTAGAGAGGGAACGAGTATTGCGTAAGTTTAGCTTACGCTACGGGAAAGATTCATCTTCTCGAGATACTGAAGCCAAAAAATTATCCTTAATTTTGTATAACTTGTCAACGCAGTGCAGCAGCTAGCAGACCTAGAGCAGGCCATCTCGCGTGCTCATTGGCTGCCCTGCGGGCAACTGCTGCAGCCTACCAGTGCGCCCGGCGTGACGTCACGCCCAATGAAGGGCGCCCGCGCCTTTATAGCGTCACAGCCCGCCAGATAGGCGTGGCTTAGCGTATAAAATAGGGGCTGTAGGCTGAATTCTCTGGTTTTTCGACGACTGAAGCGAAGTCGCTCGTGGCGTGAGCACGGCCGGTTACGCAATACTCGTTCCCTCTCTAGAGAGAACCGAGGTTACGTTAGTAACCCAGTATCGTTCTCTTACGAGAGGTTCTCTCGTATTGCGTAAGTTTAGCTTACGCTACGGGAACACTTTGTCAACGGCGTGCGCGCCAAGCATCCACATGAGACCCCGAGCTTTCAGGGGAACCCCATAAGTGGAAAAAATAAGGTGGCCAGCCACGCGGGCCATCACTTGTACATAAGCACACATAGGGAATACAGAGCAGCGCGCCGGTCTGTATAGTCATATGGCACATACCCTACTTAGTGCAGCTCAACCAGGAGAGCTGAGTCATGAACGTGATCTGAGCAGGAGATCTGGGCAGAATACACCTCTTTTCAGACTGACAACAGTTTAGCCTGCAAGGCAGGAACTTCTAGGTTATAAAACCTGACAAAGGTAGACGGGGAGCTCCAGCCCGCCGCTACACATATGTCATGGATAGAAATTCCACTGGACCATGCCCACGACGAGGCCACACCTCTCGTGGAATGAGCCCTGATGCCCAGAGGGCATTGCAGGCCTTTTGACGCGTAAGCTGCCGCTATAGCGTCCACTATCCATCTGGACAGGCTCTGTTTCGAGGAGGCAAGCCCCTTGGCGCGCCCACCAAACGAAACGAAAAGCTGTTCCGAACGCCTGAAGGAGGCGGAGCGCGTAATGTAAAATCTCAGCGCCCTGACAGGGCAGAGGAGATTCACATCACTTTCGCTGTCAGATGCTGGCAGAGCTGACAGCGAAATAACTTGCGCTCTGAATGGAGTGCCCATCACTTTAGGGACATAACCATGTCTAGGTCTGAGGATGACTTTAGAGTAATTTGGTCCGAACTCAAGACACGACGCGCTGACAGACAGCGCGTGCAGATCCCCTACACGTTTTACTGACGACAGTGCAGTCAGAAAAACGGCTTTTAGTGATAGATATTTCAACTCCACCGAGTCTAGTGGTTCAAATGGAAAAGCTTTCAGGGCCTCGAGGACCAGTGAAAGATCCCACATGGGAACCGACGGGGGGCGCGGCGGATTCATCCTTCTAGCTCCTCTAAGGAAGCAGATGACCAACTCATGTCTTCCCAGTGACTGGCCGTGCGTCGATTCCGCGAATGCTGCTACGGCCGCCACGTAAACTTTGAGCGTGGATGGGGATCTTCCCTTATCCAACAGCTCTTGTAGGAAAGTGAGCAGATGCGCCACCCCGCATGTCCGCGGGTCCAGACCTCTGTCGGTGCACCATCCAGAGAACACCGACCATTTAGACGCGTAGAGCCTTCTCGTGGAAGGGGCTCTAGACTGCGTGATCGTGTTCATCACTCCTTCTGGCAGGGCAACGAGTACCCGTTGATCAACCATGCATGCAGAGACCAGCGCTCTGGATGGGGATGCCAGATCGTGCCGCGAGCTTGAGAGAGGAGATCTGCCCTCACCGGAATCGGCCACGGAGCTGTATGTGACAGCCGTGCCAGTTCCGGGAACCAAGTCTGATTCTCCCAACGCGGGGCTATGAGGAGCACCGAGTGGCGCGTTTCCCTGATCCTCTTGATCACCTGTGGCAACAGAGAGACCGGAGGGAAAGCATATAGCGGGAGGCTGGGCCAAACCTGGGCCAGCGCGTCCTCGTCCTTCGAAAAGAACATCGGGCATTGAGCGTTGTCTTTTGACGCAAACAGGTCGACTTCCGCTCTGCCGAATAGGCGCCACAGTTTCTGGACCGTTTGGGGGTGCAGGGACCATTCCCCTGGGGGAACATTGTCCCTGGACAGTCTGTCTGGGCCGTCGTTCAAATGGCCAGGCACATGCGCCGCCCTCAGCGAACGCAGGTTCGTCTGTGACCAAATAAGGAGGCGTTCCGTCAGATTGCAGAGATTTCTGGATCTGACACCGCCCTGACGGTTTACATAGGATACCACAGATGTGTTGTCCGAGCGGACGAGAACATGCTGGTCCTGTATAAACGGGAGGAAGCACTTCAGCGCGTTCTCGACCGCTATCATTTCCAGACAGTTTATGTGAAAACCCTTCTCCTGGTCTGACCACTGGCCAAAGGCCGGTCTGCCCTCGAACAGCGCGCCCCAACCCGAGTTGGACGCGTCTGTCGAGATGACCTTCCGATAAGAGATGGTTCCCATCATTACTCCATGCTGGTACCAATCGGCCACTAACCAGGGCTGCAGAGCTGTTATGCAGGTCTGAGTCACTCTGATTTTCTGGCCGCCAGACACCCAGGCTCGGCGAGGCGCGCGAGCGTTCAACCAGCGTTGGAGCGGGCGCATGCGCAGTAGGCCCAGCTGGAGCACCGCTGCAGCTGATGCCATACAGCCCAACATCCTTTGAAATGTTTTCAAAGGGAGAAAGCTGCCCTTCTGGAAAGATGCGGCTAGGTGGCGAACACGGCGCGCGCGCTGTGTCGATAAACGAGCCGTCATGGTCACCGAGTCCAGTTCTATTCCTAAAAATGAAATTGACTGGCTGGGCAGTAATGAGCTCTTGGTCCAGTTGACCGTGAGACCCAAGCTTTCCAGATGACTGAGAAGCACTGTTCTGTGAGATAGTAGTTCTGTCTCTGACTGTGCCAATATCAGCCAATCGTCCAGATAGTTCATTATGCGCAGCCCCTGACTTCTCAGGGGGGCGAGCGCCGCGTCCATGCACTTTGTAAATGTACGGCGTGCTAGGGACAGGCCGAACGGCAGGACGGTGTATTGATATGCCTGACCGTCGAAGGCGAATCTCAAAAATTGCCTGTGACGGGGTACTATCTGAATCTGAAAATAGGCATCCTTCAGATCTAGAGAAATAAACCAGTCCCTCGGGCGAACGTGCGCGAGGATTTTTCTGGTCGTAAGCATTTTGAACGGTCTTTTTACAAGCACTTTGTTCAAATATCTCAGATCTAGGATAGGTCTGAAGGCTCCGTCCTTCTTGGGTACGAGAAAATATCGGCTGTAAAAGCCTGACTCGCTCAGAGAAGGCGGTACCTTTTCTATAGCCCCTTTGCACAGCAGCTTTGCTATTTCTGCGTGAAGTAGGTGTGCTACTTCCGCATTCACTATCGTCGCGGTCCGGGCTTGAAAGCGCGGAGGGCGGCGAACGAATTGAAGTGCATAGCCCTGCTTTATTGTGCTCAACACCCATTCTGAAATGCATTTCCCACGCAGCTATGTGAGCCGCCAGGGGGCGAATGGCCTCCGGGTTCAGACCGCCGCCATTTGCGGGCTTGTGAAACTGAACCGGAGCCGAGAGCGCGGCGCGCGCGCTCTCGGTTCTGGGCAATGGCCGCTCGCTGACAGCCGAGACCGTCTGACTTATGTGAGATGTCCCGATCATAAGGGATGGGGAACATACTTTTGCCACACTTTGACGCGCGAGCAGCGCTCTGGGCGGGAGAGCTCTCTGTAAGCGTGAGCGCGCGCACGCGGGCACGAGACTTACAACTGTATCTGACGCCCCGATCCTAGTAGATGGGGAGCGTTTTATTAACGCCCTGTGTTTCGTGATAACACTTAAACGCACAGGCGGGACCCGGGGGAAGGTTTGTGTTAGCAAGCGTGAGCGCTCTCTGGCGGGCACGAGACTTACGTTCATAAGCTTCTTTGATCGTGTAACAGAGCGGGCAGATAGTGGGCACAGACCTGTGGACACATTTCTTACATTCAACACTCGAGCGGCTTTTCTGCGCTTTATGAGAGTGTGCTCAGTGAGTGACATGGGATTTTGAGTGCTTATGTGTAGGGGTGAACACTGGGGCGTGGGCACATTCACTACACTTAAAACACTGACGGCGTGAGCCGGACCAGACATTATACTCTTTTTGAGATTTCTCTGGGTCGCCGTGAAAATGGCGTTTGTGTGCAGGCGAGAGGGTGAATAAACCGGCTCGTTGGCTGCTAGTTGAACCACTGCAGTAGCCTGTTCGAAGGGGACTGACAGGGAAATGAACTTTGACGGCGGTCCGGCCGCAGCGGGACACGCGCGTCTTTTCTCTCCCGCTGTTAGGAGGGCTTCGCGTGCTCAGACTTCAGCGTGAGCCTTTGCCGAGGCCCTCTGGCGGCCGCCCTGACGTCGCTGCGAAGGCTGATGCTGAGGCTGTGCTGGACGCTGGGTGCTGGTTCGCACAGGAGGCTGGCTTTGTCTCTCGCGAGAGCGGCCTGTGGCGGAACTCGAGCGTCGCGGCAGGAAGAGGTTCATGGCCTGCGTGGTCTTTTGCACCATAGAGAAGCGGTCAACAATCCCGTTCACCGCTGGGCCGAAGAGACCAGTGGGGGAAAGCGGCACGTTCAGAAAGGTGGCTCGCTCAGTTTCCCTCATATCCGCGAGCGTTAACCAGAGGTGCCTCTCCGTCACGGTTAGCGCGGCCATGGCTCGTCCGATGGCCTGGGCTGCAGCTTTGGTGGCGCGGAGAGAAAGATCCGTCGCGCTTCTCAAATCCGTAACCGCAGCTGGGTCCCGGCCCTTCTCATCCCATTCACGGAGGAGGTCGGCTTGCAGGATCTGAAGCACAGCCATCGAGTGTAGAGCAGACGCGGCCTGGCCGGAGGCGGCATAAGCGCGGCCGACCAAGGCGGAAGTGGCTCTGCAGGCTTTAGACGGGAGGGCTGACCGTGACCGCCATCTCGCGGAGGGCGGGCAAAGGTGCGCTGCGACCGCCTCTTCCACAGGGGGAATCGCTGTGTACCCTTTCTCGGCGGCGCCGTCCACTCGGGAGAGCGACGCGGAGGCCTGTGACTGAAGTCTAGCAGAAAAAGGCGAATTCCACGACTTCGTCAGCTCCGCATGAAGTTCCGGCAGGAATGGAGCGGGCCTAGTTTCTGAAACTGCGCGGCGGCGACTTTGAAGGAAGCAGCCGTCGAGCCTGTTCGGCGCGGGTTCCTTCGGCAGCGACCACTCGAGCCCGAGACGGTCGACAGCTTGCGTCAGCAGGCGCATAAGTTCCGCGTCAGCTCCAGCGCGGGTACGGGCGGATTCCTGGATTGACGAGGAGGCGGAGTGAAGCGACCATTCCTCGCTGTCTGATGCCAGGATAGAGCAGCAGTCTTTTGTGGCGTGTCCCACGGACTCATCCTCCGAAGTGACGGCAGTGAGGCTCGCAACCGGCAGCTGCGCGTCAGTGAGGAGAGGTGGGGAAGGCGAGAGCGAGGCTCGAGGGAGGTTCTCCGGCGAGCGCGTCGCTGTGGCCACAGGTTCCGGCTGTCTCAGGGAACGGCGCTTCTTTCTGCGCGGTCCCACAGGAGGCGGAGTGACTGCTCACAGAGCTCGCAGCCCCCGGACGCGAGGGCGAGCTCTGCGTGTTCCAGGCCCAGGCAGAGAGCGCAGATCAGGTGGCGGTCTCCAGAAAACGCTCAGAAAATGAACAGAAAACGCTCAGAAAACGTATAGAGAACAGAAAACACTCAGAAAACGTTTAGAAAACACAGAAAACACTCAGAAAATGCACAGAAAACGTTCAGAAAACGCTCAGAAAACGCACAGAAAATGTTCAGAAAATGCACAGAAAACCTTCAGAAAACGCTCAGAAAACTTTCAGAAAATGCACAGAAAACGCTCAGAAAACAGAAAACGCACAAAAAACGTTCAGAAAATGTTCAGAAAATGCACAGAAAACGCTCAGAAAACACTCAGAAAACCTTCAGAAAACGCTCAGAAAACATTCAGAAAACGCTCAGAAAATGCACAGAAAACGTATAGAAAACGTTTAGAAAACACAGAAAACGTTCAGAAAACGCACAGAAAACACTCAGAAAACGTTCAGAAAACAGAAAACGCACAGAAAACGCTCAGAAAACACAGAAAACGCTCAGAAAACGCACAGAAAATGCACAGAAAACCTTCAGAAAACGCTCAGAAAACGTTCAGAAAACGCTCAGAAAATGTATAGAAAACAGAAAACACTCAGAAAACGTTTAGAAAACACAGAAAACGCTCAGAAAATGCACAGAAAACCTTCAGAAAACGCTCAGAAAACGCACAGAAAACGTTCAGAAAATGCACAGAAAACCTTCAGAAAACGTTCAGAAAATGCACAGAAAATGTTCAGAAAATTCACAGAAAACCTTCAGAAAACGCTCAGAAAACGTTCAGAAAATGTACAGAAAACGCTCAGAAAACAGAAAACGCACAACAAACGTTCAGAAAACGTTCAGAAAACGCACAGAAAACACTCAGAAAACGTTCAGAAAACACAGAAAACGCACAGAAAACGTTCAGAAAATGCACAGAAAACGTTCAGAAAATGCACAGAAAACGTTCAGAAAATGCACAGAAAACGTTCAGAAAACACAGAAAACGCACAGAAAACGTTCAGAAAACACAGAAAACGCACAGAAAACATTCAGAAAACACTCAGAAAACGTTCAGAAAACACAGAAAACGCACAGAAAACATTCAGAAAACAGAAAACGCACAGAAAACACTAATGGTCACTTGATCTGAAGCTTC
>NW_027508870.1:170000-175000 GCF_051911475.1 Siphateles boraxobius
ACATTAAATCGTAAATATTCCAAACTTTTGGCTGTTAGTGAATATTTACATTGCGTTAATGCATCTGACACACATTCTTCTGTACAGTTCATGCATTTCAAGTTTAACAAACTCTTTTTTATGGAATATAGCAGTGTTTATTGTAAATGATTTATGGGTGCACTCATCATTATAGTTTTAATAATCTTGAATCAGAATAAGTTCCTCTTGCAGTATCTCTGATGATGAGGGCGGGGCTATAACCTGTCACTCACATGACATCAGCCAATAGCAAACCACAATCATCCAATCAGCCAATCACCTCCCCACAGACACAATCAAGCCCCGCCCACATTTGGTCTCGTTCCAGAAGCGTTTCACTCGGATATACGACATAACAGAGAAGAAAAGACCAGTGCAACTTCCATTTGATGTCGACTTGTTCTCCTGAATTGACATGTACACTGTTGGCGACTCACGTGTAGACGAGGATGATGCATGTGATGAAGAACGCAGCACCGATGGTGAAGAAGTAAACCAGAGGCATGTTATAGGACAGTCCATATTCACACGACGTCCCGTTGATAGACTCAGAGCATCTGCGATTCGTTTGTAGTGTTTGATGACTGTAGTAACCGTAATACAGCAGAGAGTCTGAGAAATAACCCTGACACACACACACACACACATACACACACGGATCATGAAGCATCGCACTTACAGCAATAAAGGCACTATTCATATATTTCAAATCTCTTAACTTTTTATACAAATATAAATTGTACTAGATCTCTATCATACATTTGGTTAAAAGCTCCAAATGTATCCTAAGAATTTGGCAAACGTACTTTTTGTACTTCTGCAAAATGTACTTAAACTATATATTATATTTTTATGCATGTATTTATGTATGTTCATATTATACGGACCTGTGTCTGCAATAAAGCTTTATTATTGTTATATATATTGCCACCTCTGAGTAACTCTTTTGAAAAATGCTTTAAAGAAGGCTTGAAAGTGCTTTTCTTGATTTGACTTTTTAGTGTTATACGAGTATTGTTCTGTGTGGTAATTATCTCTGTGTGAAACTCTATGTGCTGGAAGAGGAGATCTCAGTGGGATTTACCTGGGTAAATAAAGGATAGATAAATAAAATAAATAATTGAAACAAGCAACCATTTCATACCGGAATGGAAGCAGATCTGAATGTGACTGGCTGAACTGCAACGTGGCGTTTATCAAAGACGTCACGTTATGACATTTTGAATAAAGAAACTGTAAAATGCTCAGATGAGACCAAAATTGATTTCATGCAAACTTTTTATGAACGGATTTATAAATCAATCTGAATTGTGATTTTTCAGATTTATTTTGATGTCAGAGCATTTGTGGAAGCTGTGATTCACTACCATTGAACAGTCTGGGGTCAGTAAGATATAT
The DNA here is from genome assembly GCF_051911475.1 of Siphateles boraxobius. Classification (NCBI taxonomy): domain Eukaryota; kingdom Metazoa; phylum Chordata; class Actinopteri; order Cypriniformes; family Leuciscidae; genus Siphateles; species Siphateles boraxobius. Next base: position 171,420 of record NW_027508870.1, read on the forward strand.
ATGTATATATAAATACTTTTATTTAATAAGGTCGCATTAAATTGATCAAAAGTGACAAAGATATTTATAATGTTACAAAAGGTTCTATTTAAAATAAATGCGGAACTTTTGAACTTTCTTCTCATCAAAGAATCCTGAAAAGCGCGTGTGTGTGTGTGTGTGTTTGTGTGTGTGTGTTTCTGAACTCACGGAGCCCGTCAGCACCTCCAGCCCCCACAGGCTCGTGACGCTGGTGTTCTGGTCCCGATCCGGAGCCACAACGGCCTGAGGAACCACCAGAAACAAACCCGTGACCAGGAACAGGAAGACGTTGAAGAAGAGGAGCGTTCGGAGGAAGAGAAAATACGACAGAACGCCCGTCCCGAAGTGACCGCCGACACACTTCAGAGCCGTTTGCCACAACTGGAGCGAGGACAGGAACGACAGCCAACCGTACCAGCCGTGTCTCACCGCCTGACAGAGAACACACAGATGGTTATTATAGCGCCACCTAGAGGCCCATTCACATATATGAGACCCAGGACCACAAAACCAGTCACATGGGTTAACTTTTTTAAATTGAGATTTATACATCATCTGAAAGCTGAATAAATAAGCTTTCCATTGATGTATTGTTAGGATAGGACAATATTTGGCCGAGATACAACTATCTGAAAATCTGGAATCTGAAGGTTAAAAAAACAAACAAAAAAAAACTGACCTTTAAAGTTGTCCATTTATGTTCACGATTGTCGTAGTAGATTTTATTTTTCCCCGTGGGGAAATTGGATTTGCGGCACAGTCGCAGGGCACTTAATGATATGACATCAGACATAGACATATGACACCAACAATAAAATACAAAACAATACACTATACTCCCTTGGGTCTGACCAGACCAGCCGGACATCTAGCTTATTTTGGGTGATTTAAGGCTTTAAAGGCTTGTGGTACAAAAGGAAATTTCGATCTATACTTAGTCAAAAGTGGTAGACTGAAACGACACCTAGATGGCAGTAATTTAAAATGAGATGCTAACGTGTGTGTGTGATCACATACAATGCAATTAGCCTTTTTCACCACTCTTGTAAATGTGTTCAATGCTCGGTAGAGTTATCCCAAGTAACTTGCTGGCAGAAGTGACTGTTTTTCCTGATTATCTTTTTCTGGGATTGTGCTGCATTCACTCACAAAAATAAATGTTTTATATATTTACGGCAGGAAATTTACAAAATATCTTCATGGAAAATTATCTTCACTTAATATCCTAATGATTTTTGGCATAAAGAAAAATCCATAATTTTGACCCATATAATGTATCGTTGGCTATTGCCACAAATATACCCGTGCGACTCGTGACTGGTTTTGTGATCCAGGGACACATATTCATTTTCACATAATGCACAAAATATTAGACGCTGAAAATTGATTGGCGGCCATGTTTTTTGAAGTATCCGAGTCAAGTTAGAGAATATGTTAGAATGCCCAACAAAGAAGATTCAAACCAATTTTCAGCTTTATGGATCATACAGTTGCAAAGTTATAGGCCTGGTTTCACAGACAGGGTTTAGATTAAACCCGGATTAGGACATTTAAGTATTTTGGTAACTGTTTATTTTACAGTGTCCTTGTTACATGTACTTACCATAGTAATAACAGTAAATTATGCATAATTGCATGCAACTAACCCCCAAACAAATGCTAATCTTACCATAAACCTATAGTAAGTAAATGTAGTTCATTAATATCACTCAGTACTTAAATGTATAATAATTAAACTGTAACACTGACACCTTAAAATAAAGTGTAACCGTATCTTTTATAAAAATGCCTTAGAAAAAACCCTTAAAATCACTGGTGATCTTGAGACAAAATAGTGACACTGATATATTTTAAGATCTGTCAGTGCAAGTTGCTTTCAGTTCAAACAAGTCAGGGACTAGCTTAGCCACGTCTGCGGAACGGGTGGATAATGGTTTTTTTTTGTAGCGCCCCCTATTGGCGGAATCTTACAAAATTTGGTGTGTGTCCTCAGAATGTCCTGTTGTCTCTGTGTGTCAAGTTTCGTTAAGCTTGGACATTGCGTTCAGCAGATATAGGCCAATTCGTAAAAATGGGTGTTGCCTCACCAATGAATTAACTTATAAAAAAAATCAATCATGGTTTTCAACACTGATTCAATAATCATAAATGTTTATGACATCATATTATACTGATTTCTGAAGGATCATGTGACACTGAAGACTGGAGTAATGATGCTGAAAATTCAGCTTTGATCACAGGAATAAATTACAATTTACTATATATTCACATAGAAAACAGCTGATTTACACTGGAATAATATTTCACTTTTTTTTTACTGTATTTTTGATCAAATAAATGGAGCCTTGGTGAGCAGAAGAGACTCTTTCAGAAATATTAAAAAATCGTAATTATTCCAAACTTTTGACCTGTAAAGCTTGAACATTGCGTTCAGCAGATATAGGCTAACTCGTAAAAATGGGTGTTGCCGCACCGATGAATTAACTTATATCTTTGCTTATATCTTTGACGAATCAAAGTTATTTTGATAACGTCCCTTAGCTGCTGCTGTGCCTATTGATAAAGATCGGACCAATGGCCTTGGAGGAGTTCAAAAAGTACCTTTTTTAGAAAAATCTGGATAATTAGGGGAAAAAAAGATTTTTGTTTGTAGCCTTTAGGTTTCCAAGATTTCCATTACACGAGAGTAGATGTTAAAACTTCATGCTGATTTGTACTCGGCTTTCGCCAAGATAATCACCAACTAAGACGTAGCTTTACAGTAACCTATGCTTCTCCATCCATTTACGCTTCTTTCCATCTGGTGACGTGAATCTTCTGTCTGGTGTTAATACAGTGTATTGCGCGTCAGCACACACAACGGCTGCAACCACAGTGCGGTTCCCCCATAACAACCGTCTGGATTGAGCTGAGTAGGGGACATCTCTAGGGTCTTCAAGTGGGCACCTTCCGTCCTCAGTGTTTCGTCGACTAGCCCACGACACCTCAAGAGGGATCGACAGTGACTCTGGCGTCCCAGAGTCAGCCCCCTCCGTCCCCCACTCAACTCAGCCCAGCTTACTGACCTCTACTTCCCTCCTGCTGCTGAGACCTAACCACAATCTCACAATCTCTCCGCAACCCAACCATACGCGCCAACCCGTTTGACTAAGGCTGTCGAGCCCCACTGGTGCGTTAATATGCAGTTTCAGTGGCAACGGTTCCGTACGGCATACCACCTACCACAAAACACAATATCTGCCCAACCACCCGTCATTCACGCAATATACACAGGAACGTAATGACTGTAAATACTATACAACCTATACAAATAAACCAACAGTTGCTGCTGAGACCTAACCACAATCTCACAATCTCTCCGCAACCCAACCATACGCGCCAACCAAAGTTAGGATCCAAAATGCAAATGACATTATAGCGCCACCTAGTGTCAGACGGGTGTGTGTGTGTGTGTGTGTGCGTGCATGAGTAGTGTAGTAGTAGGGTCTCTACGATTTACAGTCTCTGATGCACATTCACTTTCAGGACAGAAAAATAATAATAAGAAAATCAGTACAAAC
>NW_027508870.1:187500-230000 GCF_051911475.1 Siphateles boraxobius
ATTGCAGTTCCAACATTTCAACCAACTCTCAGCGATCTTTGTGATTCGGTTCAACTGAATCATCAAAAAGAGCCGGTTCAAGTGAACAATTCGTTTGTATTACTTGGACCGAGTCACTTTCATTTCCGTAGGGGGGGGTAACATAATTTATCATCTCGTACAAACAATCAAAATACTCTATGCTGTTTTTATAATCGCATTAAGTGTGTTGTCAGTATATGAGAGGCACAATATTAGACTGAACAGCAATTAAATCAAAAGTGCACGTGAATAAGCTCATGTAAAATGGTACGAGCCGACTCACTCAGACTCTGAACTTAAACACACCAAAACAAACCATTGAAGGGTTTCTTCAAAGTTTACCACATAAATCGAAAGTTTAAATGAGTGTACTCCACAACAAATAAGTATGATGATGTTTTTAATGCTTCAGGCTGCCATTCAATTGAGTCTAATCAAACAGAAAACATTGATTAACCAGTTCTTAATTTAGTTCAGTGCCTGTTTAGACGCGTTTTTCTCTGATAAAGCCTTGCGGTCTGTTACTCATCTCTCACACTCTTTCTCGCTATTGTTGAGCTTGCACAACAGCTCATGCTTTGCTAAAGGGAGTGTCTTTCACAGAGGATGTGCGCGTGAAGTGGGGTTTTTTCTGAAGTTTGTGACATGAGATTCTTTAGTAATGACGTCAAGCGGCATCTTTTCCATAATGACTGTTTAAATATCAAACACAAAATAATCATGTAACATATGCAGCATTTACTACCGAGAAAATAATGCATGTTTATCACAGTACATTAAGAGCTTGCAGGGGTTTTCAGTCTTCAGATGGTGTTCCAGTGACTATTTGTTTTCATGTATAAATACCTAATTTATTCTGTGATATAGGCCTATCATATATGTATATATATATAAACAAATTCTACTCACTGTTGTGCTGTACTGTTAGATGTATTATTTATTTATTTATTTATATCAGTTTGTTAATATAAAATATTTTATTAATTTTAATCTTAAAGAATGAAATATTAAAGTTTAATCAAAAACAAGGTCATTTACACATTCCTGTAGCTCACTGTAGATCATTGCGCTCGCAACATCAAGGTCATGGGTTCGATTCCCAAGTGATGCATGAACTGGTTAAAATATAAACTTTGAATGCAATATTAGTTGCTTTGGATGAAAGTGTTATTCAAATACATAAAAGTTACAGAAATTTCTAATTAGTGAATACCCATTTTTACCCATCAAACCCTATCAATCACCCTGAACACCCTAGAAGCAGCCTAGCAACCACCAACTCTCAAAGTACCTTAGCAACCTCCTAGCAACCACTTAAGGTACCATGCCTAGCAACACCCTAGAAACCACCCAGAAAGCCCTAATTACCACCTAGCAACCTTCCAGAACACCATAGAAACTGTCAAGCGACCACCCATAACACTTCAACAACTGCCTAGCAACATCCTAGCAACCACCAAGAACACTCTAATTACCACCTAGCAACCTTCCAGAACACCATAGAAACTGTCAAGCGACCACCCATAACACTTCAACAACTGCCTAGCAACCTCCTAGCAACCACCAAGAACACTCTAATTACCACCTAGTAACCTTCCAGAACACCATAGGAACTGCCTAGCAATCACCTAGCAACCATCCAGAAGACCCTAGCAACTCCATAACAACCACCTAGCAACACCCTAGTAACTGCTTAGTATCCACCCAAGGTATCATGCCTAGCAACCACCCAAAACATCCTAGCTACCACCTAGTAACCATCCAGAACATCAAAACACACAAAAACACTTTCATGAAGTATTAGAATACAGTATTTTTAGTGTTCTTCATGTGTCTGAACGCATGTATGTGCACTGTAAAAACATTTTTTTTCAAAGTTTACTGCAAAAAAAACCCAAAAACCAGTTGTTTTCCAGCACAAATATCTAAAGATTAATAAATCAAGATATATTTAGGGCTTGTTTACTGAAAAGTTTATCAAAATTAAGTAAGTTTATGCTTGAAACAAGGAAAGATATCTGACAATAATCTTGCTTTCCCTTTGAATTAGGTTTTTTCATTGCAATATACTTGCATATTGAATTTAAAAAAAGTTGGCAATTATTGCATATTTGCAATAAAAAATGTACATATTCTTGCATACTGCAATAAAAATCATTGGAGATTGCAATAAAAACGTTGCTAATTCTTGCATTTTGCAATAAAAAACTACCAACTACCAACACCCTAGCAACAATTCAGAACCTAGCAACTGCTTAGTAACCAGTCAGAGTACCCTAGAAACCGCAGAGCAACCACTCAGAACGCTTCATCAGCTGCCCAGCAAAAACCTAGAAACAACCCACAACACCCTAGTTACCACCTAGAAACCTTCCAGAACACCATAGCAACTGCCTAACAACACCATGGCAACCATCCGGAAGACCCTAGCAACTGCATAACCACCTAGAACCCCCTAGTAGCAACTGCCTAGAAACCCCCCAGAATACTCTAGCAACCACATAGCAACATCCCATTGACCACTTAGCAACCATCCAAACAGCTCAGCTTTTTGTAAGCATGATCTCAATGAAAAGTTTTTTTAAATGCTAATCATGAACAACTGTAAATGCACTCATTGTCACTCTGTGTCAATCAAGATTCCACGACACCCACTCGTTCATCACATGACTTCCTGCAAACTCTCTTATTAGAACACACTGAGAAGAGAACCGCTCCACGCTCGAGGTTTTCCGTTCATACGAGTCTAGAAGTGTGTGTGTGTGTGTGTGTGTGAAGGGTTGCGACACACTGACGGATGATGGACAGAGAAGACAGGAAAGCAAACTTCCATAGACTCCTATCAGGTGTGTGTGTGTTTGTGTGTGTTACTGTGACAGTATCATTGATCAAGGGACATCATATATCGCATCATGGCTTTTTGTTTGAATCATTTATGCACATCAGTTTCCTCTGATAATTTAGGGTTTCAACAGAGACTTGACTTCCTTCTTTTGTGGTTTGTTTGCAGTAATGCATCACGCCTCTTTACTCATAGTCGCTTTAATAGCCGGACGACACCAAAACTGCTTTTAAAACTCAAAAAACTTTCATGAAGTATTAGAATACAGTATTTTTAGTTCTTCATGTGTCTGAACGCATGTATGTGCACTGTAAAAAAAAATGTTTGTTCAAATTTACTGCAAAAAACAACAACAAAAAAAACAGTATTTTTTTCAGCACAAATATCTAAAAATTAATAAATCAAGATATATTTGGGGCTTGTTTACTGAAAAGTTTATCAAAATTAAGTAAGTTTATGCTTAAAACAAGGAAAGATATCTGACAATAATCTTGCTTTCCTTTTGAATTAGGTTTTTTATTGCAATATTCTTGCATATTGAATTTTTTAAAAGTTGCCATATTGAAATCAAAGGCATTGGAGATTGCAATAAAAAAACGTTGCATATTCTTGCATATTGCAATAAAAAAACAAGACAAAAACATTAAGCATTTATTTCATTGCAATTAAAAAAAATGTTTTGCAGTGTTGTAAATAAAACAAAGATTATGGTAGTGTTTTACAAGAAAATACTATTTCAGTCTTTCACGTTTAATTCAATGTTACTTGCCATTTCTTTGCAAAGTGATTTCTGAGTTTTTTTAACGATCATATGACGATATGAACGATGTTTGTCCGCACAGTCGAGAGCTGCAGCTCGGATGTGTCCAGCGACTCGTGTGAATACTATCAGACTGAGATATTCGGGCTGTTGCCGAGCTCACAGGCTCATCGACCTCACGCAGACGCCGTCACACATGATCCCGATGAGACTTTCGGCACGAACACAGTCTCCTGGAACCCCAGTGTCCCGCTCAGAGCTCTACCGGTCTGTCTGCAGGGCAAGAGAGACATCAGGTGAGTGAGAGGCTTCCCTGCAAGCAATTCTGCATTTAAAAGACGTCTAGAATAAAACAAGGCGAAATTTGGGCTGTCAGTGAAAATGTAATAGACGTTTAAACCATCGCCCAAAAATAAACTAGTCATCAATTAGATAGCAAAGAAATGAAATGAGTTTAGAAATTAAACCAAACACCTTCTAAACACTGTTTACTTCATCTCGTTTATCTGTTTATCATACATCTCGCAAGTTATTTTGGAAAAACGTATCCAAATTCAAGGTTATTTTGTCTAGAAGTGTGTTACTCATAGCTGGACTATATCAGGTCTACAGTTAACATAGACGGTGAATGACGGCTGTTGTTTGCTGGGTTCAGTTCATAGTGTTAGTTGTGCTAGTTGCTCATTTGTATATTCTAGAGCAGTGGTTCAGAAACAGAGGCCGGGCTCCACTAGGGGGCGCAGGATGACTTAAAATGATTTAAATTAATTAAAGTCCCCCTGTGGTGAAAATCCAGCTTTAAATGTTGTTTATGTGTCTATGTGGTGTTTTTAATATGCTTTAAGACAAAGCATGTGTAAATTCATAAGTCGACAGCATTGCTGAGTATTTTCTGCTTAAAACTGCAGTGAACCAAAGACAGTCTCAAAAACACGCTTTGAAATCGCTGGTGTTTCTGACGTCACAAACTACCTTGTAACCAATCAGATCAACGTGTGATCGTCAACGAGTGGATCTCTGAGTGAGTGAGTGAGTGAGTGAGTGGAGGCGGGGCTCATTTGCATATTCATAGAACTGCGAATACTAAATGAGGCAAGGGTGTCGAGTTACACTTAAATATAATATATTTAAATATGTAATTTTGTTGATCAAAGATGAGTTTTAACGGATAAAATGATTGACTACGGGGGACTTTAACATACAGCCTACTGTATTATATTTAATACGCCAATTTCAGAGGCCTCTAAATGATCAACATGATCGAAACCGCATGAAAAACCTGTTGCACACAATCTGTCGTCTTGATAGTTTAGACCTTTTTTAGAAAGTAAAATGTGTTTTAATGAACTGAAGCACACGGTTCTTCAAACTTATGGAATCACAAAATGAATTGTGGCTAATATAATAGTTCAGTGCTCCTAGTTACATTTATTCATTTAGCTGACGCTTTTATCCAAAGCGATTTACAATTGCTGTATATGTCAGAGGTCGCACGCCTCTGGAGCAACTAGGGGTTAAGTGTCTTGCTCAGGGACGCATAGGTGTGTCACAGTGGATTCGAACCCGGGTCTCTCACACCAAAGGCATGTGTCTTATCCATTGCGCCACCACCACCATAAAAGTTAAAACGAGCAGCTTTATCATATTTACAGCATGATTACAGAAATATCTTAGCCTATATTGGGGATCCTACAAACGTTGTATTATAAGTAGTGGATTGAGTGAATTATACACAAACACATCGCCATCTAGTGGTCAGTTTCAGTCTTTCAGTTTTGTTTGTGCCAATCAGAGAGAGGCAGCATCTGCGGAGACGCAGCATTGGCTCCTGGGACTCGTGGAGGCGGAGCCAGCAAACCGCAAGGCGGCGCTTAAAGGAGGATGTGGGCGGGGCCCTGTCAGGACTGTTGCCATGGAGACACACGATTCATAAGATCGAAGGTGAGTGTGGAGTATGTAGTGGTGGGCAGATCGAGGCTTCGTGAAACACTGAAACAGTTGAAGCAAATGTGCCGTATTGTGTCGAGGCTTCGAAATAATCCACGGTGACCCCTAGTGGTCAGAACAGTGTAAATACAACCAAAAACCCAGGCCAAACATGCATAAAAATAACTTTTTCAAATCTATTGCAATATTTTTATTAAGAGTAAAATCTTTCAAATAAGATTATCAAGTTCTTATATCAATTGTCAGGGTTTGTTTTGTTTGTTCTATGAATGGCTCAGCTAAACAAGCCAATAGACTATTAACTACCATTATTCATTTTAATTATACTAATGTATAATTAAAACGTCTACAGGTGTAAGTACAGAACTGATCAGAGATCAGGTAATACCCACAGAGACTTGTTCATTGGTTCTCAGTGACAGATCATCGCCCCCAGAGGTGAACCATTGAAATTTCAAAGTAGGGCTGGATGATTAATCGAAAAATAATCGAAACCGAAATTCAGAGCCTAGATCCGACGTAATTTTACCATGTCGGTTATTTCGTTTTTTTAATCCTATTAATATTTCCGCCCACTGTGTGTTAATGTACTTTCCCCTTAAAACATATTAGCGCGTGTGTAGTCACGTAACTCCGCCCCGTCCAGTCTGCGACATTGAAGCAACATGAGCCCCTTTCACACAGCGCGTTGATCCCGGGAAATTGCCAGAACAAACACCTTATGTGTGAACGCAAACACGACCCGGGATTGATGCCAGGTTGGGGACATAGTATTAGTAACACTGCCGTGTTCAGTCCCGGAACGCGCGCTGTGTGAACAAAAGCCGTAATCAATGCCGTGTCGTAATGATGGCGCTAAGCCTGGATCGTTCGCCAGCGTGAAACGGTTCGTAATGCGCTAGTTTATGATCGAATCAGAGAAAAAAATGCACAAGCGTGGCTTCTCGAGAGAAATCGCAGCTCATAAGCAAATTATAGACGCCGCTGGGACATGTCACGTGTCTTTGCGTGTTGTGTGTGTCTGTGTGAACGCACTCTGTTGATTCCCGAAAATCACTGGCAGTGTAAATGAACCAAAGTCAAACGAACCCGGGTCAAATCCCGGGCCACTTTATCCGTGTATTTTCCGGAATCTCTGTGAGAAAGGGAACTCAAACACTGAGTCGACTCAGCAACAGGAGCCGCTTGTAGCAAAGAAACACGCGAAAACAGAGAGAGACTGACAAACGCCCAGCAACACGTGCCTCCACTCCACAAAGCAGGTTTCCATAACACAAGCATTTACAAATGCTACACAATATGAAAAGGATTAGTTTTTTTAGTTTTATACAAGTTATATTTTACTTTTAAGATGGCAATATTTACAATAATTTATTTTGTTTACAAAAATAACTATTTTCTACATTTTTAGGAAACTTTCTTTTTACATTAAAACTTAATTACTTTTTTATACGACGTTTTTATTTCAAGCATTCTATGCTTTGTTTGATTTAATTGTTTGAAATATTTAATAAGTAAGCATTAAAAGCTATCTGTGTGTTTCCTTATTTTAGAATCACAAAGATAGGATTATGCACTATTTCATTTAAAAAAATAACTGTGAATATTTACAGTATAAGCCTTGCCAGTGACACATGTGAAATAATTTATTTTAAATAATCGTTCAATAATCGTAATCGAGGTAACTTGTTCGATTAATCGCGATTATGATTTTAGCCAAAATCGTCCAGCCCTATTTCAAAGTGTTTCGAAACGTTTCGAAATCGTTATGACGTAATGAAGCCTCGTTTACTGCAATCACGTGACTCTGGCAGTTTGATACACGCTCGAACCATTGATTCGGAGCAAAAGATTAGTAAAGGTTTCGAAGCTTCATGAAGCAGTGTTTTGCAATGAGTATGTTGATGTTAGACTGGGTAACTGAATCTGATCCACAGGTCAGTTTGGTGTCGGGGTGAAGGCGTACTTTGTGTTTCTGCGGTACTTGCTGTGTTTGAACCTGCTTTACTGCGTGATCATCGCTGGATCTGTGCTGGCGCCAACGCTGGTGTTCAGGCAGAACTCAGGTACGAACACTAAGACCAGCCGGTCTGCTGTCTCTTAACAGGCCCGTTCACTCTGAGGACAAGCAAAACTACTCGAGATTTGTTTAGCGAAAGCTTGTTTACCGAAAAGTTGATCAAAATTAAGTGAGTTTATGCATAAAAAAAAGGAAAGATATCTGCCAATAATCTTATTTTCCCTTTGATTTAGTTTTTTTTATTGCAATATTTTTGCATATTGAATAAAAAAGTTGCCAATTTTTGCAATTTTTTATCAAAATGTTGCATTCTAGCGCATATTGCAAAAAAACTGTTGCATATTCGTGCATATTACAATAAAAATTTTGCATATTGCAAAAAAACCGTTGCATATTCTTGCATATTGCAATAAAAATGCTGCATTTTATCGCATATTGCAAAAAAAACTGTTGCATATTGCAATAAAAGAGTTCACATCACAACTATAACGATAACGGCACATTCAGAATGATATTGTTGGAATCACATTGAGCGATTTTCTTTCCAGCTGCTGAACGATAAAAACATTGACAGCCAATGGGAATCCATCCTGCTTTAAAAGCTCAAGTATTTAAAGCGGTGGACAACAAAACTGCAGCGCACTTTTAAGGCTCGTTCACACCAATAACTATAAAGATAACTATATTAGCGTCCACACCAGCGCACAATATCTTTCTGTTTATTATAAGCGCGGTGCAGATTTGTTGTCTGTTGCTTTAAATGTGCAGAAAGCAATTTCTGAGAAACTCTGCTTGAAATGGACCAGACCGAGCACCAAAACACACAATAGCCAATCAGCAGTGAGGGGCGTATCCACTCATTATGAGGGAGGGGCCTGTGTTGCATAGTGTGTTCATGAATTTGTGGGCGGGGCTATAAAGTTAGGGGTGTGGTCCTGTTGGGTAGGGGCGTGTTTGTTTTGGTGATTACAAATAGCAGGTTCTCACAAATTGCTCACTGCACCTTTAAATGCTCAAGCTATTTAAAGCAGGATGGATTCTGATTGGCTGTCAGTGTGTTTATCGTTCATCAGCTGGAAAAAAACATTCTGAAAGTGATTCCAGAATCAGAATCAGAATAAGAATCAATTTTATTGCCAAGTAGTGTTGTGCACATACAAGGAATTTGCTTTGGTAATAAGGTGTTACTGTTTGTGTAGAATCTGCTAATCTTTTTAGATTTTTAGAACTATATCTTTATCGTTATTGTCCTTGGTGTGAATGCTAATGTAGTTATCATTATAGTATTATTTACAGTTATCATTTTTGGTGTGAACAGGTCTTCAGAGTCCCCCCCTTGGATATAAAGACATTTTTGTCGGATCAGTAAGTAATTTTATGATTATCGCTTTCTAATTTCCACACTGATCATCATTTTCAGATTTTATTTAATTAACTCGTTTACGATAAATGAAAACTCACTCTCGATGACCAGAGAGGAAGAAAAGTCATGTGGTTTGTTATGCTGCATTTGCCTTTATATTGAGTTATGTTTCCTTTCTGTTAATGTAGTAAAACAGCTTTTATTCTATTTCTTGACATTCCACAACTGCCTATTGTTATTGTTTGTACATGCACAGATATAAATGAATGTATGGGGATTTCAGTTAACCAGGATATTGTCTTAAATGATGCAGTCTTTGTTAAGAGGCTTTCATTCTGTTGGCAAGGCTTAAAATTTTTAATTTTAACTATTTTGTATCAGATGGTGCCATTTTTCCAGGTTCGGCCTATAAAGCAAATACTCGCTTTATTCCTGTTTTCTGATTCGTCATATTATAGAGCCAATTGGATAAATTATGCCACTATATTTGTGTGGGTGTGTTGGTATGGATGTCAGAGTGTGGTTAGTATGTGTTGTTATAAAAAAAATGTGTGTGTGTGTGTGTGTGTATGTAATATTGAGAGAGAAAAACTCAACTGCATATCTAAAATCCAGTCACTGTGTGACCATTGGAGTTCTGCTGCACCCAGTGGGGGAAATCTGTTACTGCGCCCAAACAAAATCTTTTAACGAAAGCTCATTTTTTGAGATATCAACCTCAAATTTGGAAAACGACTTATTTAGATTTATGGCTTTGATTTTCTAGCTGTTTTAGAGTTCAACTTGTTTCATAAAATATATATTTTACATAAAATAATGTTCATAAATAATTTTCATAAACCTATATAACTTTTTTTTGGATTTACTTATTTTATTTTACTTAAGCAATAATCTGCCAAGGGTCTTCCTTAAAATGATACCAAACTTAAGTCTGTGCTCCCAGATTCAAATTTTTATGACATTTGTGGACATTTTTGTAACTTTTTTTAATTGATGCACAAGGGTTAATGGTTTACGGCAGTCAGATTTATGTTTATTTGGATGTAAACAAGGTCACTGTGTTATTTTTGTATCTGTCTTCAACACTGTGCATGCTCTTTTTCTCTCTCTTCTGTTCTGGTTCTGTGTTTTCCAGGGTGTTCTTGAAAACTCTCCAGTGTTTCATAGTTTCTACACTCGTGGGTCTCTTGATTTAGACTGTATAAACACTCCACTCCTCTTTCTACTTGGCATGATCTCTGTCCTCTTCCTCAGCATCATCATGGTGGTCCGCAGGTCAGATATTTACCCTGAGCTATTAGACCAATGTTCCTGCTTCAGTACAATTTACAGATTGAGACTTCAGCAGAAACATGCATTTGCTGCTCTTGACTGCTAAGTGGCACTATAACCATAGACTGAATCAACAGCATCATGTCTAACTGTCTCTCAGTTTGCAAATGCTGTGCATAAAACTAAACAGCTATTGAACTTGGAACATTCATATTGGCAACACACATGTACATGTGTTTCCCATTTTAATTGTTGTGAATGGATTCATTAATATGGGCCCCATAAAGGGACATGGTGATGGAAAAAACATGAGACACGAGGAAAGATTAAATTTTAAAGCTTTTGCATTCACTGGCAAAATTTTAGTGTTCCCAAAGAACCTTCGTATTCGCTCGCAAAAGTTTTGAGAATGAAAATATTTTAAAAATTCTAATAAGAAAACAAAGTTTCTTGGTAGAATGAGGAAGTTTTCCAAGTGAATGTAAAAGATTTGAGAGTGAATGCAAAATGTTTTATGAGCGAACGCAAATCTTTTAAGAGGAAACGCAAAGTTTCTCAAAATGCAACATTTTTATGAATGTAAAAGTTTTGAGACGAATGCAAAAGTTTTGAGACCGAATGCAAAAGTTTTGTGAGTGAATGCAAAAGTTTTGTTATCGTATGTAAAAGTTTTGAGACCGAATGTAAAAGTTTTGAGACCGAATGTAAAAGTTTTGTGATCGTATGTAAAAGTTTTGAGACCGAATGTAAAAGTTTTGTGATCGTATGTAAAAGTTTTGAGACCGAATGTAAAAGTTTTGTGATCGAATGTAAAAGTTTTGTGATCGAATGTAAAAGTTTTGTGATCGTGAGTAAAAGTTTAGACCGAATGTAAAAGTTTTGTGATCGAATGTAAAAGTTTTGTGATCGTATGTAAAAGTTTTGAGACCGAATGTAAAAGTTTTGTGATCGTATGTAAAAGTTTTGAGACCGAATGTAAAAGTTTTGTGATCGAATCCAAAAGTTTTGAGACCGAATGTAAAAGTTTTGAGACCGAATGCAAAAGTTTTGAGACCGAATGCAAAAGTTTTGAGACCGAATGTAAAAGTTTTGTGATCGTATGTAAAAGTTTAGACCGAATGTAAAAGTTTTGAGACCGAATGTAAAAGTTTTGTGATCGTATGTAAAAGTTTTGAGACCGAATGTAAAAGTTTTGTGATCGAATCCAAAAGTTTTGAGACCGAATGTAAAAGTTTTGAGACCGAATGCAAAAGTTTTGAGACCGAATGCAAAAGTTTTGAGACCGAATGTAAAAGTTTTGAGATCGAATGCAAAAGTTTTGAGACCGAATGCAAAAGTTTTGAGACCGAATGTAAAAGTTTAGACCGAATGTAAAAGTTTTGAGACCGAATGCAAAAGTTTTGTGATCGTATGTAAAAGTTTTGTGATCGTATGTAAAAGTTTTGAGACCGAATGTAAAAGTTTAGACCGAATGTAAAAGTTTTGAGACCGAATGTAAAAGTTTTGTGATCGTATGTAAAAGTTTTGAGACCGGATGTAAAAGTTTTGTGATCGTATGTAAAAGTTTTGAGACCGAATGTAAAAGTTTTGTGATCGAATCCAAAAGTTTTGAGACCGAATGTAAAAGTTTTGAGACCGAATGCAAAAGTTTTGAGACCGAATGCAAAAGTTTTGAGACCGAATGTAAAAGTTTTGAGATCGAATGCAAAAGTTTTGAGACCGAATGCAAAAGTTTTGAGACCGAATGTAAAAGTTTTGAGACCGAATGTAAAAGTTTTGAGACCGAATGCAAAAGTTTTGAGACCGAATGCAAAAGTTTTGAGACCGAATGTAAAAGTTTAGACCGAATGTAAAAGTTTTGAGACCGAATGTAAAAGTTTTGAGACCGAATGTAAAAGTTTTGAGACCGAATGTAAAAGTTTTGAGACCGAATGCAAAAGTTTTGAGACCGAATGTAAAAGTTTTGAGACCGAATGCAAAAGTTTTGAGACCGAATGTAAAAGTTTTGAGACCGAATGTAAAAGTTTTGAGACCGAATGCAAAAGTTTTGAGACCGAATGCAAAATTCTTGAGACCGAATGCAAAAGTTTTGAGACCGAATGCAAAAGTTTTGAGACCGAACGCAAAAGTTTTGAGACCGAATGCAAAAGTTTTGAGACCGAATGCAAAAGTTTTGAGACCGAATGCAAAATTCTTGAGACCGAATGCAAAAGTTTGAGACCGAATGCAAAAGTTTTGAGACCGAATGCAAAAGTTTTGAGATGGAATGTAAAAGTTTTGTGATCGTATGCAAAAGTTTTGTGATCGTATGTAAAAGTTTTGAGACCGAATGTAAAAGTTTTGAGACCGAATGTAAAAGTTTTGTGATCGTATGTAAAAGTTTTGAGACCGAATGTAAAAGTTTTGTGATCGTATGTAAAAATTTTGAGACCGAATGTAAAAGTTTTGAGACCGAATGTAAAAGTTTTGAGACCGAATGTAAAAGTTTTGTGATCGTGAGTAAAAGTTTAGACCGAATGTAAAAGTTTTGAGACCGAATGTAAAAGTTTTGTGATCGTATGTAAAAGTTTTGAGACCGAATGTAAAAGTTTTGTGATCGTATGTAAAAGTTTTGAGACCGAATGTAAAAGTTTTGTGATCGAATCCAAAAGTTTTGAGACCGAATGTAAAAGTTTTGAGACCGAATGCAAAAGTTTTGAGACCGAATGTAAAAGTTTTGTGATCGAATCCAAAAGTTTTGTGATCGTATGTAAAAGTTTTGAGACCGAATGTAAAAGTTTTGTGATCGTATGTAAAAGTTTTGAGACCGAATGTAAAAGTTTTGTGATCGAATCCAAAAGTTTTGAGACCGAATGTAAAAGTTTTGAGATCGAATGCAAAAGTTTTGAGACCGAATGCAAAAGTTTTGAGACCGAATGCAAAAGTTTTGAGACCGAATGTAAAAGTTTTGAGACCGAATGCAAAAGTTTTGAGACCGAATGCAAAAGTTTTGAGACCGAATGTAAAAGTTTTGAGACCGAATGCAAAAGTTTTGAGACCGAATGTAAAAGTTTTGTGATCGAATCCAAAAGTTTTGTGATCGTATGTAAAAGTTTTGAGACCGAATGTAAAAGTTTTGTGATCGTATGTAAAAGTTTTGAGACCGAATGTAAAAGTTTTGTGATCGAATCCAAAAGTTTTGAGACCGAATGTAAAAGTTTTGAGATCGAATGCAAAAGTTTTGAGACCGAATGCAAAAGTTTTGAGACCGAATGCAAAAGTTTTGAGACCGAATGTAAAAGTTTTGAGACCGAATGCAAAAGTTTTGAGACCGAATGCAAAAGTTTTGAGACCGAATGTAAAAGTTTTGAGACCGAATGCAAAAGTTTTGAGACCGAATGTAAAAGTTTTGAGACCGAATGCAAAAGTTTTGAGACCGAATGTAAAAGTTTTGAGACCGAATGCAAAAGTTTTGAGACCGAATGTAAAAGTTTTGTGATCGTATGTAAGAATTTTGAGACCGAATGTAAAAGTTTTGTGATCGTATGTAAAAGTTTTGAGACCGAATGCAAAAGTTTTGTGATCGAATCCAAAAGTTTTGAGACCGAATGTAAAAGTTTTGTGATCGTATGCAAAAGTTTTGAGACCGAATGTAAAAGTTTTGTGATCGTATGTAAAAATTTTGAGACCGAATGTAAAAGTTTTGTGATCGTATGTAAAAGTTTTGAGACCGAATGCAAAAGTTTTGTGATCGAATCCAAAAGTTTTGAGACCGAATGCAAAAGTTTTGAGACCGAATGCAAAATTTTTGAGACCGAATTCAAAAGTTTTGAGACAGAATGCAAAATTTTTGAGACCGAATTCAAAAGTTTTGAGACAGAATGCAAAAGTTTTGAGACCGAATGCAAAATTTTTGAGACCGAATTCAAAAGTTTTGAGACAGAATGCAAAAGTTTTGAGACCGAATGCAAAAGTTTTGAGACCGAATGTAAAAGTTTTGAGACCGAATGTAAAAGTTTTGAGACCGAACCCAAAAGCAATCTAATTTTTCCTCTGACCTCATCATTGTGTCCATCACCGTGTCCCTTAGGGTCTCCGCACACTGATGTCCATTCTCTCTTTCAGGACGGTGGTGGGATACAAACACTCGTGGCTCACTGGAAACCGCTTCAGTTCAAACCTGAGTTACAAGGTTTTCTGCGGGTGGGATTTCAGTATTCAGGACTCGCAAGCAGCATCACTGAAACAGAACTTCATCAGAAACGAACTGAAGGTGAGAAATCAACATGAGCTTCACGCATCTGTCATGTCACGTACATTTGCGAACGCAGCGTTAATAGCGCCATGCCCAAGATGCAGTGAAACCGTGCGTGTTATGTATCAAACCTGCAGTTCATCAGGTAATTAGCACCTCCCACTATACCGTAAATTGCGCGTATTTAAACGCCTACTCCGATATTCCCACTGCTGATGCTATGACTGTTTGAAATGATCCTGATGCCAATAATTGTAATGTAGCGAGGAGTTTCACAACTGGTGGAATGAACTGCAAGTCGGAGATTCGATGTCATCTTTGATTTCTTCCAGTAACTGTAATATTGCGTATTAATCTGTAATGCTTTTTTGTAATTTTGTTTTCACTCAACTGAAAAAGTGTAATTCTTGTGGCAAAAATCTTTTCCGCTCGTCTCCTTAGCCTATGTGTTCGTCTTGCTCGGATTACTGCTGCCATTACACCAGGAGGCATATGCCAGGAAACCCGCTTCCTAAGTTACTCCTGCTTTTAAGAGGCGGAGAATTTTCAGTGCAAAATAGAGGCGCGCTTTCACCGGCTTTTTCTGTACATAACGCGGAAGCAGTGTTGCCAGATTGGAAATGTCCAAGTATCGTACTAGAAGTTCAAAATTATCGTATTTGGAAGAAAATTATCGTACACGACTTAAACGTACAGAACAGCTAGTTATCTAGACCAACATGTGTAGTGGATTGTTCAGTTTTGTTGATGGGGGGGGGGGGGGGGGGCTTATGCGGGAGACTTGGGAATGTGTAGTGTTGACGTGCGGGCCGGGCGACACCGTGTGGTGCCTGTGTGTGTGTGTGTGTGTGTGTATACGTGCTTGCGTGCAGGCAGGCGAGCCTGCGAAATGATTCGGGGTCAGAGGGAGAACGGTAGGATGTGTGTTTGGACCAAGCGTGCCGCACAAGCCCTGAAAAGTGAAGCCGAAGCGTCTCGATCGCCCCCCGGTGGCCGGTCCTAGTATAGCTCATAAACCCCGCCTCCCCATGTTATTCAACGGGACGTGAGACCAACTAAACAATTACATTACACTTCAGATATCTTTTTTCCAAAGATAGTTTCTGTCATTTACTGTAGTTTTTATCACGCTGATGTAATTTCAAGTGTTTGTTTTTAGTTAGTTATTTGATGCTATAAAAACGGCGCTATGGCGTACATGATTGACAGCTGTGATTGACAGGTTCTCTGAGCAAAGTAGTCACTGAAGCAACAACGGACTTTTTTTTGGGATCTTTGGAGGACTGAGTAGATTGGAGCTTTAAATTTAATATCTTAATTTCTATAATTAATTATTTGACACCGACATAATGGGTTGTTCTGCAGCAGAGCCACATGCTTGCGATTGATTCGGCGAGAGTGAGGGCGGGGCGTTGATTTCGCGGCTTTACTTCCTGCTCACTACTGCTCATGTCTGGTCCCGAAATCGCAACTGCGCAGACTCAAGTCTCAAGATGTCAGCGCCATATCGGGACAATGGCGGCTTCACTTCTCGCCAATGGAAGAGAACGAAGGGGCGTCGTCCATCTTTTTTTACAGTCTATGGTTTGGACGAACGACTGAAAACTCTGAAATTATCGTTCATTATGGGATTTTTTTACATTATTGATCGTACATCGTACAGAGGTCAAAATTATCGTACAAATACGATTATTATCGTACATCTGGCAACACTGCGCGGAATACATAATTAGGCGAAGGTTTACGCTTCCCCACCCATCTCTTTATGTGACACTCCCACTTTCCCCTTGCCATCCCATGATGCATATGCATGACACAAAAAGCGCATTTTGCCATTTCCAGTTCCCGCGACAGGCAGTCTGCGCTTTCATCTGGTGCGTCCCGTTCATACATACCTTGCCATGGGTTTATGCGCACTTTGCGAAACAAATACGCCTGAAGTGGGCGCAAAAGCGTTAGTACATCTGGCCCTCATTGAGCGTTTATAAAGAGGTTCAGATACAGGAACAGTATTCCCATTGTGCTACATTTTTCTAAATGTCATAATTAATTTGTTGACAAACAACATTCATTTCTTCAATGAGTTCATTGTTTCTGCATTCAATTATTACATTGTTTAAATTAATACCTTTTTTCGCTAACAGTGATTTTGTATATGTACATTTCTGAAATACATAACTTAAATGGTTTCCTCTGATAACAGATCACTGTAAATTGTAATATGGACTCTGTAAAGCTGCTTTGAAATGATGTATATTGTGAAAAGCGCTATACAAATAAATGTGAATTGAATTGTGTGGATGACCTCTGACCTCTTATCCAGATGGATCTAGAAGAGCAGACGTTTAACGAGAGAGTCCAGCGCCGATCGCTCAGACTCTGGGTTCGGCTTATCTTCCTGCGGGTCTTTCTGAACTTCCTTGTGCTGGTTCTTCTGGGAAGCGCATTCGCTCTGATCTATTACACCATCTTTCTGTCACAAACTGAGGTACTGTACATGTATAAAGGTGAAACGAATAATTAAAGAGGCCATATAATCATGCCCTTTTACAAAGTCTTGATATTGTTTCAGGCTCTACTAGAACAGGTTTTCCTGCTTGAATGTTGATTATTTTCCTCATATTCTCCATTGTTGCGGCTCCTCTCTTCCCAGTCTGTCAGTAACGCTCTGTTTACTTCCTGTCTCTCTGAAGCCCCTCCTCCTGAAAAGCACACTGTGTTCTGATTGGTCGGCTGGAGCAGTGTGTTGTGATTGGTCGAGCGCTTCGAGTGTGTTTGGGAAATGTCCCGCCCCTTTCCATAACCGCCAGTGTAACACACTACTAACTAACTCAACCAGGCCCCGCCCCTTTATTCTGCGCATTAATTATTATAATGAGGAATATTTTGACGTGTTCGTTCCCGGAAGAAACTCAAGATACAATGGAGGCGTTTCAGGAGTTCAGAAACACTGACACTGATATAGAGAAGAACTGGAGCTTTCTCATGATCAAACAGCGACACTAAACACTAAACACTGATGGAGATGAGGAAAAGCAGAATAGATCTTTAAGAAAGTGAGCTCAGTTTTGTGTTTCCTAATGATTGTGTCTCTTGTCAGTCCGTGTCTCTGATGTTGGAGTATCTTCCTCCAATCACAATGGCGACGATAAACTACATATTGCCGCACATCTTCAATAAAGTCTCAGAGTTTGAAGATTATTCACTCACCATCCAGCTCAACCTCACCCTGATCAGGTCAGAAAGGTCATGCACTTTGACCTCTGGTGTGTGTTACATGTTCCTGTGGTATTAAATACAGCAATATCTCAACTACTTGATTTTTTTATTTAATTGCAATTTGCAAAATGTAAATTATCGCCCAGCTCTTTATATGAAGCTAAATGTACAACTTTATCCACGTACATACAGTATATTCACATGCAGTTTGATTGTTTATATCACTGCAAAATGTAAACTATACTATCATCCAGCTCTAATCTTCTAAATGCAACTATAAGGCATGAAGATATTATAAACATTAACCTCATGATATTCTGTAAAGCTGCTTTGAAACGATGTGTGTCAAAATAGGACTTGACTTGAAGTCATGTGAATATTACAGGAGTATTTTCCTGAAGTTGGCGTCTTTGGGCATCTATCTGTTCTCGCTCAGATCTCCAGCCAACCACAAGGTTTGTTCAGTTGTTTCTCTTAAACAACAATGAGATTACATGAAAGACAAATGGGGACTTTTGAACTCTTTTGACTCTTGAACTGTGCTCAGATTTGCAGAGAGAACGCGTTTGGGAAGGAGATGTACAAACTCACCATCTTCAACTTCCTGGAGTGTTTCTTCAATGCGTTTTTTGTGGCTTACCCAAGAACGTGAGTTACTTAAACTTTATTGAACCCGGGTTAGCTAAAATATTTACCCCTCAGGTTAATATTATTAGTTAGCATTTCAATACTTTAATGACACATTGGCTTGTTCACGGATGTCGGTTAATGCTCGTAAGACACAAATTATTATCTTTTTTAAATTGCTTTATTTTGATTTTCAAATGCAAAAGTATTATGAGCGAACGCAAAATTTCCCAGAACACAATTTTTTTTTCTGCGAACGCAAAACGTTCTCGTAACGCAAAAGTTTTATGTGTGAACGCAAAGTTTCTCGAAATGCAACTTTTATGTCTGAACGCAAAACGTTCTTGTAACGCAAAGGTTTTAAGAGCGAACACAACGGTTCTCGCAAAGCACAATTTTTATGAGCGAACGCAAAGTTTCTCAAAATGCAACATTTTTATGTGCGAACGCAAAAGGTTCTCGTAACGCAAAAGCTTTATGAGCGAACACAAAGTTTCTCGCAAAGCAAAATTTTTGTGCGAACGCAAAGGTTTTAAGAACGTTTTATGAACGAACGCAAAGTTTCTAAAAACGCAACATTTTATGTGCGAACGCAAATCGTTCTCGTAACGCAAAATTTTTATGAGCGAACACAAAGTTTCTTGCAAAGAAAATTTTTTATGTGAGAACGCAAAGTTTCTAAGAACGTTTTATGAGCGAACGCAAAAGTTTCTCAAAATGCAAAATTTTTATGTGCGAACAAAGTTTCTAAGAACGTTTTATGAGCGAACACAAAGTTTCTAAGAACGTTTTATGAGCAAACGCAAACGTTTTATGAGCGAACGCAAAGTTTCTCAAAATGCAACATTTTGATGTGCGAACGCAAAACATTCTCGTAGCGCAAAAGTTTTAAGAGCGAACACAAAGTTTCTCGCAAAGCAAAATTTTTGTGCGAACGCAAAGTTTTTAAGAACGTTTTATGAGCGAACGCAAAGTTTCTAAAAACGCAACATTTTATGTGCGAACGCAAAACGTTCTCGTAACGCAAAATTTTTATGAGCGAACACAAAGTTTCTTGCAAAGAAAATTTTTTATGTGAGAACGCAAAGTTTCTAAGAACGTTTTATGAGCGAACGCAAAAGTTTCTCAAAATGCAACATTTTTATGTGCGAACACAAAGTTTCTAAGAACGTTTTATGAGCGAACACAAAGTTTCTAAGAACGTTTTATGAGCAAACGCAAACGTTTTATGAGCGAACGCAAAGTTTCTCAAAATGCAACATTTTGATGTGCGAACGCAAAACATTCTCGTAGCGCAAAAGTTTTAAGAGCGAACACAAAGTTTCTCGCAAAGCAAAATGTTTGTGCGAACGCAAAGTTTTTAAGAACGTTTTATGAGCGAACGCAAAGTTTCTAAAAACGCAACATTTTATGTGCGAACGCAAAACGTTCTCGTAACGCAAAATTTTTATGAGCGAACACAAAGTTTCTTGCAAAGAAAAGTTTTTATGTGCGAACACAAAGTTTCTAAGAACGTTTTATGAGCGAACACAAAGTTTCTAAGAACGTTTTATGAGCAAACGCAAACATTTTATGAGCGAACGCAAAGTTTCTCAAAATGCAACATTTTGATGTGCGAACGCAAAACATTCTCGTAGCGCAAAAGTTTTAAGAGCGAACACAAAGTTTCTCGCAAAGCAAATTTTTTATGTGCGAACGCAAAGTTTCTAAGAATGTTTTATGAGCGGACACAAAACTTTTAAATGCAAGCGCAAAGTTTCTCAAAATACACAATTTTTATGTGCGAATGCAAAACGTTTTCGTAACACAAACGTTTTCAAAGCGAATCCAAAGTTTTGTTCAGATATTTGGTTCTCATTACAGAACTACATATGTCAGAATATAATAAACTTTATTTATATATAGCTTCTTGGTGGAGAGGTTTCCATCCTCGTCGCTAGCGCAGATACTAGGCAAGAAGCAGTTTGAGATTCCCTTCAACGTGCTGGACCTGGTGAACAGCCAGACGGTCACATGGGTGGGTGTGTTTTACTGCCCCCTGCTGCCGGCCATCAGCGCCCTCAGGCTGATGATCCTCTTCCACCTCAAGAAGGTCTGATGTGTGGATTCACACTCTTCATCTCTCAAATCTCATTTTATTTCAAGCAACAAAAATGGTTTTATGGTTTTAGTTAAAGGGGTCGTCGGATCCCCGTTTTCCACAAGTTGTGTGTGATTCTTTAGGGTCTTCATGTAAAGTTTGTAACACACTTTGGTTTAAATTCCTCAATGGTTGTGTAAAACAACACACTTTTACCTCCTCAAAAACAGCTCTGTTCACAGCGACCCGTTTCAGTGCATGTCTCTTTAAATGATAATGAGCAACTGCTCACCCATGGGGCGTGTCCACACACTATATATATATATATATATATATACACACACAAGACACATAAAGTGATGCCTTGGCGGACAATATACAAATGGTTGAGGGCGGAAATAAGCTAATACGGGAAAATATGCTAATACGGGACAGCCCGTCAGTGTTCGTGGGCGGAGCATGAGCATTATGACATCATATTTCTCAGAAAATTTAAAAGCTTGATTATTGAGTGTGTTTAGACTTTTTGAGGATAAAAAAAGGAGTGAAAGTTTCATTGTATGAACACTGCGAAGACACATTTATATGCAAACACCATATAAAAGTGAATTTTGCATCCGATGACCCCTTTAACTATAATTACCCTGCTTCAGATTTTGATTTAGAAATAGCTAAATAATAATAATAACAATAATATCATTTGTGTGTCAGTTCACAGTGATGCGCTGTTGTGTTCCGGCTCAGAGAATGTTCCGGACCGCCAGTTCTTCGGTTCTCTTCCACTTCATGCTGTTGTTGGGTCTCGCCATGTCTGTGGTCACATTAGTGGTCAACATCAACAGGTACTGCTCAATACTGACATATTTGTACTAGGGCTGGGAGAAAAAATCGATTCACCTAGCTATTACGATTTTTTTTATTTATTTTACGATTATAAAATCGATTTTTTTTAAATTCCAGAATTGATATTAATTCAAATGAAATAGCTTTATTTTTGTCCTTGCTTATACGTAGACGAGGTTGACAGAAGATTGCCAACGCGATCTTTCAATTCGTGTCTATTAAACTTTAAAATCATATCGCAACATTCAAATCTGTGTTGCCGCTGACCCAAAGAGAGAGTCGTCATGAAACCGCTTCACGAACATCTTCTCAACATCATAGTATCATTATTTCTGTGATACAATGCTTCAAATTATCATAAAAGTTCTGGGATAAAAGTTTAACGTTATAATATAAACACTGATGTCTACGGTAGCGATCAAAATCAGCTTTTGATAGAAACTTGGTGCTTAAAATAACGCATTTATCATTACATTGTTTCGCCACTAGGAGGCGACAAGTGACTGTTAAAAATGTATTTGTCATTGAATCATTTATTCAAGAGAATGTAGTGTTGAGTGATGCTTCTGAAAGATGTGATTGTTTTTGTAAATATGATTCATCTTATACATCATGTTCAGTCTGTATAAGTGTATGATGGAGCTTCTCCCGATGGTCTAGTGTTAAAAAATCGCAATATATTGCAATATCAAATCGCAATACTTGTAGAATCGCAATTCTTAAAACGATTGCACTACAATATCGTATCGGCACCCGAGTATCGTGATAGTGTCGCATCGGGAGATCTGTGTATCGACCCAGCGCTAGTGTAATACAGTTTCAGGCAAATCCAGTGTTTTTCATGCTCTGGTCAGTTTCGGTCTATTTTGCTTCCATAATATTCTTCATTCACACTAGTGGAAAGAAAACATCCAAAAGTGTTTATTTTATTGCACTTGATCTCTTTGCGTCTGTCGATCTTTAAAGTCGGTGAGTTTGAGGCAGAAATGTTCATTCTAGCAGCTTCACACACACAGCAAACTTTACATGATGTTTTCTTTTCATATATATATATATGATTTGCCGGATTTATAGGACATTTCAATCCTAAAAATATGGAGAAATGTCTGTTGACAGTATTTTCTGATTTATGGAGTGATTAAAACAGAACTCTAAAATCCCCTTTGGAAAAATGTTTTAATATGTTCAGATTTCTGTGCTGGAATTTTATGCAAATTAGTGCATATTCAATTAGATGATTCATAATTTGCATATTTCAAGTCCCCCAGTAGTCAATCATTTTATCCCTTAAAACTCATCTTTGATCACCAACATTACATTTAAACGTTTTTTCCTTGGAAAAAAAAACTTAATTTCTACAGGCAAATCTAATATATTCTGGAAGGTTGTTCATATATTATTCACCTGATTTATAGGACATTTTATCCCCAAAAACATGGTGAAAATGCTGTTTTTTCTGTCTGTCTGTATTTTCTGATTTATGGAAACTAAAACCAAAATCCCCTTTGGAAAAACCTTTAATATATCATCAAAATCAAACCAGAATTACGAATCTAGCTTTATCCAATGTTCATATTAACGTGCCTGAAATGCATGCAAATTAGTGCATATTTATTTAGATGATGCCTCATTATCATATTAAAACACAACATTTCAGAAACCTTAAACAAAACAGGTTTGCAATTGTTAATGTAAGTAATCAAGTATGGTGAATTAGTTCATTTGTACTCTATAGTGTCTTGGCCTGATAAAAACACATATTCACTCATAATATGTGAGCGTTATATTAGTGTGGTTCTCCTCACATGTTCATAACCGTATCCTGGCTTGTTCCCATCTGAGGTTTGTTCCGGGAGGCTGCGGCCCGTTTCAAGACAGAGACGTGTTTAATGTGACGAGTGTGTGTTTGAAGACGCTGCCCGAACCGGTCCAGAACACCATCCGCTACATCTCATCAGAGGCCTTCGCAATCGCTCTCATACTGGCTGAAGTGTAAGTGTGTGTGTGTGTGTGTGTGTGTGTGTGTGTGTGTGTGTGTGAGAGTGTCTGTGAGAGTGTGTGTGTGTGTGTGAGAGAGTGTCTGTGAGAGTGTGTGTGTGTGTGTGTGTGTGAGAGAGAGAGACTGTATATGTGTCTGTGTGAGAGTGTGTGTGTGTGTATGTGAGACTGTGTGTGTGTGTGTGTGTGTGTGTGTGTGTGTGTGTGTGTGTGTGTGTGAGCATGTGTGTGTGTATGCGTGTGTGTGTGTGTGTGTGTGTATGCGTGTGTTTGTGTGTGTGTATGCGTGTGTGTGCGTGTGTGTGTGTGTATGCGTGTGTGTGTGTGTGTGTGTGTGTGTGTGTGTGTGTGTGTGCGTGTGTGTGCGTGTGTGCGTGTGTGTGTGTATGTGTATGCGTGTGTGTGTGTGTGTGTGTGTGTGTGTGTGTGTGTGTGCTTCTAATGCTGGATCTGAAGCAGCAGTGATGGAATATTCTCATATCTAACGGATGTTTTGTAACGGATGTGTTTGCCAGTGTGATTCTGACGTCGTATGTGTCTCGCGGACGAGCCAATCGTAAAGCCATCGAGAGACTGAAGGACATGCTGGTGATGGTGAGTGTGTTACGCAAACAACGGAGAAGATTTACTTCCATTCCTTCAGCAGATGCAAATAAAGAAAAACACAAACACAATGTTCAGCGTTGGCCAACATCCCCACTAATAAAAATATGCTCTAAGATCAATAAGTTAAGTTATGAAAACGTTATTTCTGAATGTTCAAAAACAATCTTTTTAAATGTGTTTTAAGGGAATATTCAATTTTTGTTTTGGATTTTCTCAAAACAATTGTGAAACATTGTTTCTTCTTGGTTATGTGAACGTTTAGAGAACACATTCATTCTTCACACATTATGGGATGTTACTTTTGAATGAACGTCTGAAACAAGTGGCAACATTTAAAAAAGACGAACTAAAACGTTTCCGAAAAAAAATTCCATGAATGATGTATAGATAAGAAGTTTGTGTTAACGTTTTGAAAATGGAGCAGATTTCTGCACTATTAACGTTACTGTTCATAAAAGTAATGCAAGGTTTCTATTTCTTCTACTGAAGTAAATAGTAGAATGTGAATGTTAAAACACTTCTATGTGTGTGTGTTTTCTCTACAGTGCAGCTCTGATAAACGGTTCTTGGTGAAACAGCACTCGACCATCACGAGACGACAGCTACGAACACGCTAACACCACATCCGTATGAGCAAACCAACACCATTAGAAACATTGTCTTCGGTTAATAAAACAGCGTGAGACTAAAACTGCTGCAACGACTTTTTGTCACCTTTGGCTTTTGGCTTGCTTATGGAGACATTTAATTTTATATTTAACAATATTATTACAACATTATTTTCCTGTTATCTCTGCTTTAAAACAATGAGTATTGTAAAAAGCGCTGTATAAATAAAGGTGATTTGACTTGATCTGAAACTGCACACCAAAAACAAAGTGTGTCTTAAAATTACTGTCATGAAACAGTAAATTACACGTACAATATAAATGGACATCAGGAGGAAGATTTTATTTTGATCACCTAAATGATATATTTAAGTGTTTTTCCTTGAAATAATGCTTAAAATAGTTTGAATGTAACTCGACACCCTTGCATAATTTAGTATGCGCTGTTCTATGAATATGCAAATGAGCCCCGCCTCCACTCACTCACTCACTCAGAGATCCACTCGTTGACGATCACACGTTGATCTGATTGGTTACAAGGTAGTTTGTGACGTCAGAAACACCAGCGATTTCAAAGCGTGTTTTTGAGACTGTCTTTGGTTCACTGCAGTTTTAAGCAGAAAATACTCAGCAATGCTGTCGACTTATGAATTTACACATGGTTTGTCTTAAAGCATATTAAAAACACCACATAGACACATAAACAACATTAAAAGCTGGATTTTCACCACAGGGGGACTTTAAATCAGGATGGATTCAATGTTTTTATCATTTTAAAGCTGGAAAAATAATTGTTCTGATTCCAATGATATAATTTTTTTGTCTTATTGTTATATTCATTGTTCTTGAACTCTAGAGTATGTTTGTATGTCTGTGATATTTATAGAAACTTTGTGTGGTACTTTTTAAAGCTCTTAGTCAGTATTATTACTCACACATAATCATTTCGTTATTTAGTTTGTATGTTGTTGCATTTTTGTTGATTTGTTAATGTATTCTCTCAATAAAGTAAATAATTTTAAAGTTTTCGTTAATATTTCAATGTTTTTCTATTTTCATTTTAGTTAGTGTTTGAGGATTTTATGTATGTCTATATAGTTTTTTATTAAGTTTTAGTATTTAGTAGAGCTGTCAGTTAAACACGTTATTAACGGCGTTAACGCAAACCCATTTTAACGCGATTATTTTTTTATCGCGAGATTAACACGCTTTTTGGCCTAAACTTTGTAGGTTTTTTTTGCAAAAGGATGCGGCACGCGCAGCGCTGCGCTATGAAACCCATTCATTTCAATGGCTTGCGCCGCGAGAGGACGTTTTGTTGCTTCATCAACCAAAGCGCAAGCGGATCTAGCTAGACCGGAAACACACTTGTTGCGAGCCGGCCAAATAGTAGGTTAACGTTACGTTTTGAGTGGATGACGAGCGCGAGACGCCGAAATGGATGCCAGTAAGATTCTGAATTGAAAGTTTCTCTTGACAAGACCAAAGTGGTCTGTGTGTTTGTCATTGTGAACTGAGCTGTCATCGCAGCACGTCCAGTCTGAAATACCACTTGATGGACAAGCACACACACACACACACACACACACACAACTTATGCAAATTCTGCAAACCCTCGTCAATATCAGGACCTCGTCAGTATTTCTTTCACCCTTTTATTGATGGACAGTGTTACATTGTGTGAGAGGTTATTTGCTTCAAGTGAGAATGTTTTAGTGTGAAATTGAACACAGTATTGTCAATGTTGTTTTCAATAAAAAACATTTGCACAGAGCAGGCCGATCCACTTTTTTATGTTGATAAGAGCATTAAAATTAGAAAAATAATGGGACGAAAAGAAATCAAGAGACATTTAGAATAGATAAAATGTGCGATTAAATATTTTAATCGTTTGACAGCACTAGTATTTAGTTTTAGTTATTTAAGTACTTCAACTTATACAAAAAAGAGAAACTTTGCCTTGACATCTAATTTAGTTTTTATATTTTATTTCAGTTCATCTTTTATTTTATTACGAGTAGTGGAATTCTGATTCTGTAAAAGCGTCTCATAATGTGGAGCTTCAGTGACGAGATGAAGTTTGTTATCTCTGATGAACACATGATCAGAAAATATCTCAAACACACACACATACACATGCAGTAACAGAGTCCACACACACACACACACACACACACAGTCTTGATATCAGCAGGCGACTGAAGGATGCAGCGTTTCCTCATGTTAATCTACGGTGAGTTACTGATGTTTTTACGACAGAAACCCATTAATGAAATACTTTGTTTACTTGTGAAGTTCACAGTGAAAGTCACTCACTTCATATTTACCGGATTCCTCTTTTGTGTTTCAGTTTTGTTGGGATTTGTGACAGAAATCGGTACTTCTTTTTATTCTTAATTTCACTAATCTTCTACTTTAATATAAAATTTCCATTCAATTGAACTACACATTTCTAACATAAACAGTTAAATAAGCTGCATATTTATCAGTCATATAGATGAATTTCATGTATTAGTATTAATAAACTAAATGTTTTAAATGCACAATAACAAGTTTTATACATTTATAAAGCTCTACAATCTACATGTATACTTTTTAACCGATTAAATTGAATTGTTTTCACGATTAACACATTTATGCTCATCCTAAGCAATTGAAATAAATACATTATGATGTACAATTGAAAACACTTTACAATAAGGTTACATTTATTAACTATATGAGTTAACATAACACTTCTAAATCATTTATTAATGTTGTCTATGTACAGTACATTTCAACATTTATACATTATTAAAATCAAAAGTTGTCTCTGTTAATATTATTTAATGGATCTCAGTAAACATGAACACAGTGAACACTTGTATTTTTATTAACTAACTTCAACAAATGCTGTAAGAAGTGTGTTGCTCACTGTTAATTAGTGACCCTGGACCACAAAAACTTTACATGGGTTCGTTATTTTAAATTAATATTTATACATCATCTGAAGGCTGAATAAATAAGCTTTCCATTGATGTGTGGTTTGTTAGGATAGAACAATATTTGTCAGAGATGCAACATTTGAAAACCTAGAATCAGAAGATGCAAAAAAATCGAAACATTGAGAAATCGCCTTTCAAAGTTGTCCATGTTTGCGATTTTGCTGCATTCACTCGCAAAAATAAACATTTTATATATTTACGGTAGGAAATTTACTAAATATCTTGAATAATGGAACATGATCTTTACTTAAAATCCTAATGATTTTTGGCATAAAAGAAATATTGATCATTTTGACGCCGTGTCCTAACCTAATGTGATACGATAATATTCCTGCGACAAATAATTGTTCTGTCCACACTAGACACGATCAATCAAAATCAATCAAAACCCACAGCCAATCAGAACAGCGTGTGGGCGGAGTCTCGCGGCACCAGAGAGCAATCCTGACGGCACTCACAAGAAAATGTACAAGTAGCTTCATAATCAAATTCACAAATATTACACCATTTAAACATTAATAAAAATACATAGGCTGAGTTACTAAAACAATCTTTGTCAAATAATACACTTGTTTATTCACAGTTTGAACGTTCTTGTTTCCATTTGTGTAATTTCAAGATCTGAGGTGAATTATCCATTGTTGCTTTTACAGCTACAAATCTGGAGCATAAATGATATTCAAAGTCACATTACACGCTTTTAACATTAAATAAAGCACATAAACAGAACCTGAGATTATCATTGCCACACTTTGTGTTTGTTTTTCCAGCGCGACGTCACAGAAAAATAGAAAGCGTTACTAAAATAGAATCGTCTCGTGTCGCCGTCGCGGCTGGTTAGGACAAAAGTCTGATCAACATGGAAAAGACGCTTAATCGCGCGTTTAAAAAAAACGGTTTCAAAGTGCAAGTTTTTGAAAACGTTCTCCTGTAAACAACAAAAGCGCAAATCGCTGAAGATGATGATGTCATGCACATGCGTGTTACGTGTTCAGTCTATAGTGTTCATCGCCATCTACTGGCCTGGCAGCAGAACACAGCGTTTTTAGTCGTTTACCAGATCCGATGAGTAGCATCTGCCTGCAGACACGGAGGCTGCATTTTCAGGACCCCACTTCTAGGACCGCATTTCTAGGACCCTAGGTTTTTAGTGACAACGCCACCTATCGAATTAGAGGACCAGCGAAGATGAATGACATTCAGAGTGTGAGTATCAAATGCGAATCAATTTTTATTTGTTTAACTTTAAAAACAATTTTGATGCATTTCATTGGAAAGTTAACGTTGCCAACGTGCTGGTGATTTGCTAAACAGTCTTGAATGCATAGCCATCATATATTAGCCTCTAATGCTGGAAAATGAATTGTTAGCACGTTCACTTAACGGAACTGTTGCATGATAAGCCTGTGTTGACTTATTTACAGCACAATAAACTGTAGCATGTTTGTTCTGAAAGCTTGTTTATTACTCATTGTCTTTCCATTTTAATTCAGTTAAAATAATCTTAATGTTTTCACTGTCACCTGCTCACAGTCAGCCTGTTTAACGTTACCCACAATACATGTTATGTGTACGTCTCTTCATTTTGACATGGTTTTATAAAGTTGGTTGAGACATATGACATTTTAATAGTCAGACATATCCGAGAGGCCATTATAATAATTGAAATCCCACGTGTTAGATTGTGTCATTTACTGTATACTGTACTCTATATGAAGTGCTATCAAGGACACAGCTCAGGGTAGGCAATAGTATGACAAAAGATAAATAAATAAATTGGTTAAGCACTAGGCTTAGGCCAAATTTATGTCTATTTATTTATATGAAATTAACTTAAAAATGTTTTTCAAGAAACGACATGAGTGTTTCTAGAACCTTTGTTCTGAGAACATCAAAATCATTTTTTTTTTCAATTCTTTGAACAGTATGCAATAATTGTATTATGAAAATTAATTGGTATGGAGATTGATATCATTATTTTTATCATTATCATTACTCTGTGGTAACTAAGATCTTTTAAATATGAAATTTAAAATTAGAGAGTAGAACATGGTCAACTAAATGTTCCTTATTTAAATCACTTCTCTTTCTCTCTCTTAGGAGTCAGTGATGATGTTGTCCATGTGTTTGTCCATCCATTGAAGTTCTGTCTATGTGGTTCACGTCATGATCAAATTTGTTTTTTTGTGTGTTCAAGTTCAGTGGTTATATATTATTTTGTAAAATATTTTGTGTGTTCAATTTCAGTTATATATTATTTTGTAAAATATTTTGTGTGTTCAAGTTCAGGTGTTTTATATTATTTACTAAAATACAAAATCTTAAATCTACCCCCAGAGTCATCCTTGTCTTCCCTCTGTACTTGAAAATGTGGTCCATAGTGACTGAAAAGACTATAAAATGATTCCTTGTTTATTTTACTTGAGTTATTATATGCTACTTAGACCCAATAATTTCTCAACATTTCTAGGAACCTGGTTTAATTGCAATAAAGAAAGTAGTATTTGGGTGTAATAAAACTTGAAAGAAAAGGGTCTTAGAAACGCAGTCCTAGAAGTGGGGTCCTGAAAATGCAGCCTCCGGGACTGCAGACAGATAATATTGGATCCGATCGTCTTCACAGTGGTGTCGTCTGTACGCGGGAAACTCAAAGGAAAAACTAAGCATATCGTTGTACCGGCTCATACTGAATACCAGGGTTTATTTTTGTTATGATATTAACTTTTAATATACCGGTGTGTGCCGCTTTAACAACGATGGGAACGCGGCGCGACACTGTTTGAGAGGGTGTTTTCACTGTTCACTGGTGATGCACAGATGTGTGTGTTACTAGCGTGACGGTGGAGATGGAAAGTTTGAACTATAATTAATAGTTGTCGAATTATATTAGTGTTTCCCATACATAAGATTCACAATATCAACACTGACATCGTTGGATAAACATGAGCACTGACCGCTTCACAGTCAACGCGCGGCGCGGGGGTTTTTATATGAATGTGTCTGAAGGGAACGGACTGTCTTTAGAAAAGTTTCAATGTTATTTTCATTTCATCTTTCTTTATTTTTTCTGATAAAGTAGCGTTTATGAGCACATAAAAGAAAATCGATAATTTTGACCGATACAATGTATTGCCACAAATATACCCGTGCGACTCGTGACTGGTTTTGTGATCCAGAGTCGCAATAATAAATGAACTAACATGACTAATAACTAACGTGGCCTTACTGTAAAGTGTTCCTGGATATATTGAGGTGTGTTTGCGGTCTGACAGGCGGGTCGAGTCTGAAACCGGTTCTGACTGGTCCCAGTAAAGCTTATCTGAGATCTCAGGTCCAGTTTCACTGTGAGGTCCCAGGCTGGACTTCACCTCTGACCTTTGAACTCAGGAAGGACACGGGGGATCTTATTAGAGCAGAAAACAACATCAAGGCCACCTTCCACCTGCAGGTCACCGAGGGGTCAGAGGGCAAGTACTACTGCGGGGTCACTGGAGGTCAAACCAGCAACAGCATCCAGTTCCACGTCGTGAGTGAGTGAAACCAGAACATTATTGTAATTAAAAATGACGAAATTCAAATCTGTTTTGATTTACAAGTACAAGTCAGAAACTGAAATGTGCTATTGCTATTGTGTTATTTGAGTATTTTAGTTATTCATATTCTGAAGGAGCTTTTGTTTTATATTAATTTTTATTAGTTTTAGTAATTTTTGTTTTTGTCATTTTATTATTTATATATTATATATATATATATTATATTATATAATATGTATAATATTATACATATTATTTTCATAACATGAAAATGCTTCAACTTCAAGGCAACGTTTCTAATTTTAGTTTAGTTTGTTTTTCAAGCAAATATTTATATTTTATATTTTAGTTAAATTTTTTGTTATTTTGATGGTTTTGTATTTTTTTACATTACTATTAGTATTTAAGTTTAATTTTTTTATATAATTATTTTTTATTTCATTTATTTTAAGGCAACATTTCGAATTTTTGTTTAGTCAAAGTTTTTCATCTAATATTTATATATTATTTTATTAAGTCCTTTTGTTTAAATATTTCTATTTAGGCTTAATTTATTTTTATTTATTTCAAGTTTCATTTTAATTTGTTTAATTTTTTAGCTATTTTGTTGTGTTTTTGTAATTTGTTATAAATATTTACTATTTACTAACATTTTAGTATTTATTTATTTCCAGTCAAGTTTTTAGTTTAATGTGTGGCAATATTGTTTTGTGTTTTTGTATTTTTATTAGTTATATATATATATATATTACTATTTCAGTTTAATACATTTCTTGTGTCATTTTTTATTTTATGGCAACATTTCTCATTTTGTTCAGTTAAAGTTTTTCATCTAATATTTATATATTACTTTATTAAGTCATTCTTTTTTAAATATTACTATTTAAGTTTCATTTATTTTTATTTCAGTTTTAGTACTTATTTATTTACAGTTAAGTTTTTCATTTAATTTTTTGCAAATTTGTTTTGTGCTTTTGTATTTTATTTAAAAAACATTTATACATATTACTATTTCAGTTAAAAAAATTTTTGTGTAATTTATTATTCTATTTATTTTAAGGCAACATTTCAAATAGTTGTTTAGTCAAAGTTTTTCATCTAACATTTATATTTTATTTTAACTCGGCTTCATTTCCCAGTTTTACTCGCCAGTACTAACCCTGGTTGTGAGTGACGACGACCGTGTTTGATTGACAGATATTTTGGTGTTGTTGTCAAGTCAAGTCATCTTTATTTATATAGAGATTTTTAAAATAGAGAGTGTTTCAAAGCAGCTTTACAGAGATAACAGGAAAATAATGCAACACAGTTTGTGTCTAGAAGAAAATAGAGTCAGTCCAGCTTAAGTAAGCTCAGTGATGGTTCATTTTTGTTGTAAAAATAAAAGTCATTAATTTAGTTTATGTATATATATATATATTAGCCGCTCTGGAGAAACCCGTGATGTCATTGTTGTGATGTTTTGTCCCGGTCAGCTCCAGTCATCGGTGCCAGTGTGAGCTCAGATCCAGATCCCCCGATCCTGTATGAAGGACACAAGTTTTCCTTGCGTTGTCTCGTCAGGAAGGGAACGCATCTGTCCTTCACATGGCATCATGACCAACAACAGGTCAACGCTTCATCAGATATATATCGGCTCTCTGGAGACGCTCTCACGGTGGACACCGCGAGTGAACGGCATGCTGGGACATATGCGTGCACAGCTCAAAACATGATGGAAGTCAACCCGAGATTCTCCAGCAGCCGAAGCCTCCATGTCATCGTGAAAAGTAACAATTTGACAGCAAACACACTGCAAAAATTGTAATCTAAGAAAGTAAAAAATCTTATGTCTAGAAAAAATATTGTTTTTTGCCAGGAAAGATTAAAAGTCTTTAAATCTTTATTTAAGAAAATTGCTCTTCTTCAGTCTTTGGCAAGTGAATTTTAGCTAATTTTGAGGTAGATTTTACCAGAAACAAGTGACAGCTATAAAGTGCAAGTTTTTGTGCATGTTTAGTTAGATTGTTGTGCTAATTTAATAATAATAACACCCCTAAAAATTCTAATGTCAACAATCTTAATTAAGAGAGGACAAATATGATTTTTTTTTGTTACACTGCAAAAAAAATCCCTTCTTGATACAAGCAAGATGCACTTAAATCTAAGTAAAATGTACTAAAATTATTAATTTATTGGGTTGTTTTAAGAATTTTCATTTATTTTCAGGTTATTGTGTATTAAATATGCTGAATTTAAGGTTAAAAATTCTAGTTTTTATGCAATCTTCACTAAAATTACTTATTTAGTGCTTATAAAAAGTAAAAACTGCATAGTTTTAAGCATTTTTGTCTAGTTTTAAGATAGTTTCCAATAGCATTTATTAGTGACTAGATATTTATGCTATTTTCAAGAATTCTTACCATTGGCAGATTTTTTTGCTTGATTTTAGTACACTTTACCTAGATTTAAGGGCATTTGCTTGTTTCAAGGGCATGTTTTGCAGATGCTACGTTTGTTTTTGTTCAATATAACTGTTTCTCTAAAAATATGCATCCTATTTCAGAACCGGCTTAATGTTTTATGATTTTCAGAGTACATCTCGACGCTTAAGTTGTCATTCGTGGTCTTCTCGAACGACTCGAGCCTGATGGCCAACATTAGCTGTCGTTTGGCGCGTGGATCTCCGCCTGTGACGTTCAGTTTACTGGTGAATGGACTGGAAACGGATGTGAAACGTGTGGATTCACTGGAGTTCTGGTCCGTTCGGCCCGTCTCTCTACGTCTAGATATGGGATTGGCTCAATGTAAAGCTCAGGCAGAAACACAGCAGCTTCTGTCTGATCCTGTGCCTTTACACGTGGGTGAGTATGTCTCGTTTTATTTACTGGTATTACATTACTTCTAAATGTAATTAGGTAAAGGTTATCTGTGTGTTTAAAGTCCCCCTGTGGTGAAAATACAGCTTTTAATGTTGTTTATATGTCTATGTGGTGTTTTGTGTATGTGGACAATAGGGCTTTGACTCCGAACTTCGTTATTCGAATAGAATTTGAATATTTAAAAATGATATTCGAACGAATATTAGGCAGCCTTTAATATTCAAACCTGTTATGGGCATTATTTTTTGTAAATGTGTTTGCTTGTAACCTTTGTTTTCAATTCAGATTCCGAGGCTTTTTCACGCCTGGTGAAGTTGTGAATCACGAGCTCATTAGCAAGGCAATTATTGGTCATGTGGGCTCCTGTAGGTGACGTTAGTGCCCTGGTTAGCGCAGCGCATATTTTGTATATGAAAACAATGGCCACGCCAATTTGAAAAGCAACGTGTGGCGCTACTTACATTTTACCAGGTATTCGTTCACTGTTAACATCCTTCTGTGAACGGTAAACCCCGGCTTCTTTAATCATTTTGACAACGATGAGCTAATGTTATACCGCTGAACTTTTAGTCATCATGAAAACAAACAGAGCGGTGCGTAATGGAGTGCATCAGAGCAGCATCAAGAATATCAAATACATTGCCGAGAATCTCTTATTTGCATCTTAAGTTTATTGCCAATAATAATGACAGGTTTGCGAAAAGTGTAGAACTCGGTGACGGTGAGCTCGCGCGAAACACATCTTCAGCACAGGAACTCATCTGATTGGCCGATGCGTTCAACAGAGATGTCTGTGATTGGCTACAATACTCAAGGCTGCAAAAGCACGTTGCAAGTACCTTTAATGCAGAGGTAAAAATTACACATTTGTTTTTCTGATTAATTGTGTTGCTCTATGAGAAAGACAAGGTAACAAAATATTCTGGGCTTTACTTAAAACATTCGGGGATTAAGCCCGCTTAGCTCTAGCGCCGCGGCATTTAATGGTCAAAATATTAATAATTAATATTCAAATATATTCAAATATCTATATTAATAAACAAACGAACTTCGAATATGATTTTTTGGAAAAAGTCAAAGCCCTAGAGGACAACATCCGGATACAAGTGTAAACGCAGCCAAAGACAGTCTCAAAAACACGCTTTGAAATCGCTGGTGTTTCTGACGTCACAAACTACCTTGTAACCAATCAGATCAACGTGTGATCGTCAACGAGTGGATCTCTGAGTGAGTGAGTGGAGGCAGGGCTCATTTGCATATTCATAGAACCGCGGATACTAAATGAAGCAGGGTGTCGAGTTACAGTCAAGATATTTTAAGGGACGACTAAATTTATTTTCAAGGAAAAAACTTTTAAATATGTAATTTTGGTGATGATTGACTACAGGGAGACTTTAATTGCAATTTTGACCCGGTGCAACTTATTTTCCGAAAATCATCATATTAGAATAATTTCTGAAGTGTCATGTGACACTGAAGACTGGAGTAATGATGCAGAAAATTCAGCTTTGATCAGAGGAATAAATTACAATTTACTATATAAGTGTCTCAATCAAATCTCAATATCTATTAGTGGTTTGATGGCACAAACCTGGCAAAACTGGCGACTTATTCTTCCTTTAAACGTGTTTTTTAACTGGTTTTGTTAGTTCCAGTAGGTGGCGCTTTGCGAGTGATGGTAAAATACCTCTATGATGTCGATGCAGTGACGACAGCGGCTCGGCTCACATGTTTCCCCGACAGAGGAACGTTTCCCACGTTCTCCTGGTCTCTGAACCGTTCCTCCCTTCCACCAGAGGGCGACGCTCACCTGGTGATGCAGAACGGGCAGATCTTATTCCTCACGGACGTCAGCTCTGGTTATTACCGCTGCCGGGCGAGGGACAGTTTCAACGACAGCTCAATCTGGGTGGAGAGTGAGGACTTCTTCATACAGAAGACAGGTGAGCGTGTGCTTCTTTACGTCCTGTGAATATCAAGAAAGACGTTTAAGTCGCTAATTCTTGATTTTTATGTAATATTGCAGTATTATAAATGATTTATCGGTGCACATCATTATTGATTTAATAATCTTGAATCAGAATAACTTCAAAATAACTTTGCAGCATCTCTTCTCTTCTCTGATGACGAGGGCGGGGCTATAACCTGTCACTCACATGAGATCAGCCAATAGCAAACCACAACCATCCAATCAATTCACCACGGACACAATCAAGCTCCGCACACATTTGTTCTTGTTCCAGAAGCGTTCCACTCGGGCCAAACCACAACCATCAAATCAATTCCAGATATATTTCTTGCCTATAGTGCCGTATATATGAAACGCTGCTGGAACAAGAACAAATGTGGGCGGGGCTTGATTGTGTCTGTGGGGAGTTATTTGGATGGTGGTGGTTTGCTATTGTTGGTCTCATGTGAGTGACAGGTTATAGCCCCTCCCTCGTCATCAGAGAAGAGAAGAGATGCTGCAAGAGGAACTTATTCTGATTCAAGATTATTAAAACAATAATGATGATGTGCACCGATAAATCATTTAGGGGCTGTTTACACGACACCGCTTTCAACTAAAAACGTAAAACTTTTTATGTGCTTTGACAATTCATTTACACGACAACAGCGTTTTGGGTGCCAGAAAACGCGAACTTTCGAAAACAGGTTTCAAAGTGCAAGTTTTTGAAAACCGTCTCCGTGTAAACAACAAAAACGTGAATCTCTGGATACGATGATGTCATGCACATGCGTGTTACGTGTTCCATCGCCATCTACTGGCCTGGCAGCAGAATACAGCGTTTTTATTTGTTTTCGCGGATCCGTGTGAATGGGGATTGTTTTAACAGTGGTGTCGTCTGTACGCGAAAAACTCAAAGGAAAAACTTCTCCGTTTTAAGCATATCGTTGTTGTGTAAACCTACCCTTAGAATAAACACTGCAATATTACATTCAAAAAATTGTCCGTTTTGATTTCATGGTGACTTTAAGGAAAGTTGATGATGGTTTCGTATGTTCTTGCACAGATTTGTCAGCGACGCCCATGGAGGTCATTGCGTTAGTTTTCTGTGGTTTTCTATTGATGGTCATCGTAGGAGCCTCATGTTTTCTGTTCTGGAGGACCAAGCACAGAAATAACTCCTGCAAACATTGCATTAACCGTAAGTTCAGTCCACTAGTTTCATCATGTGTTTTTGGCATAAGGTTTTTATCATGCTTTTCTTTCTCCCTTCTCTTTCAGATGAGATCCAGTCTGATTCGATGCCGTGAGTTTTAGTCTGTCAAAAGCTTCATTTGGATATGATGCCGTGTAAGGAACAGATCTAATCTCTCTTCTGTTCTTCTCAGCAGAATGAACTTTCCAGCTGGCGTTTCCTTTAAACCTCAAACTGTGGAAATGAAAACATTCATCGTGAATTTTGCGGACCAGACCAGACCTGCTCCAACCACACTATAGTTTCTAGTGATCCTGAAGACCTTGATTAGCTGGTTTAGGTGTATTTAATTATGGTTGGAGCTAAACTTTTTGTTGTAAATGTGTTGTATCTTTAAGATTGTAAGGCTTTTATATACCAATTAAATGTTTAATTTACCAAATGTTGCTATTGAACTTGCTTTAATAATTAATTAATTAATAAATAGATAGATAAGGTATATATAAATAAATAAATGCAAGGCCACAAACATAGGCTAAGTGACATTGTTGTATCATCAATGAACATGACAATCCAACACTGTAAAAAATATATTGTTACAAAAAAAAAGTATTGGAGTATTTTTTGTGAAAGACTTTGTTTTAACAAGAGCTTGGTTTTAAAACAGAATTCAATATTCAATTCAATTCTAATTGACAATCTCGTGACTTAATTCTTTTTATTATGATCTTCGATTCACGTGCATATCAGGTAACTGTTAGGCCTACGGTATGTCGATTTTTTCTTACAGAAAACAAATCTATCTCTTAA
The DNA here is from genome assembly GCF_051911475.1 of Siphateles boraxobius. NCBI lineage: Eukaryota > Metazoa > Chordata > Actinopteri > Cypriniformes > Leuciscidae > Siphateles > Siphateles boraxobius. The sequence continues at coordinate 225,272 of NW_027508870.1, forward strand.
CTAAAGCTGCATCTTGTCAGTTAGATTTCTATGTTAGATGATGATAACACTCAAGTGTAAACATTTATATTGCACATTTCAGTTTTATATTAAGTAATATAGCCTACTAATTATGTATTTACCCGATCGTTGTTAAAATTTACACATTTAAACGACGTATTCACGAAATTATCTTGAAACAGCAATAGCAAGTAAAAACAGAGTTATTGTTTTAGCTAAATATTCCGTAGATGGACAATGAATGTCTTTTCTGAGATAACGTCGTCCTCAAGCTGTTTTATTGACGTCTTTTCGCGTTTAAAACACTGGCTGAGCGATTACATGATACATTATTCCTTTCAGTAAGTGGTTACGTATTTTCAACATACCTTCTGGTGTTATTCATGTTATATTCCGTGCTATTATTACTACTCGTACTGAGGAACAGATGATCGGTTCACGTCACGTGTCGTTTAAACTGAGGCAGCGTTATGGGAAAACCGCGCCAAAAACGTCAAGAGCGCCAAAATAATTTTTATGTATTAATTATAGAGAATGTGAAAGCTCAAACTTTGTTTCAAAATGAACAAATTGCAAAGTGTAGTAGTGGATGGGAGGAGCGCTATAAATGTATGTTTATGATAGGATTTAACCTTAATTTACAACTTTACACCAGTAGGTTGTGATGTTGGTATACTTACTCGAGGACACATACTAACTTTCATACAAAGTGTTGTCAATGCCAATACTTCCTTGTTTGGTTTCTTCATCATTGATTTTGTTGGTGCATCAGATGGGGAAAAAACTGTTCAACAGAATGTGTGTCACTGGGAAGAATGTGCTCCATATGGCCCATGGCATGAGGAACGGTTTATAATTTTCCTGTCATGAAAGTGTTTATGTCATCTTTCCGAACTTATCCTTTATAAAAACCGTTATGACTGAAGGCAAAATGACTGCAGAGCACTTTGACTGATTGTGGATCATATATGAGGAATCTAAAGAGGCCGAGCTTCATGGCTTTAGGCCGAATTATTGGTATTACAATATGGACTACAAACCTTCCGTCTTTAGCCATCAAAGAAGAAAATGATGGTGAATACAATACATAGTTTATTTAAGATGTTCATGTAATGTGTTCTCCAAAATCTTTCGTTGTTGTTGTGTGGTTTGCATTGGCATCTGCCCTATCTGTGCTCAACACATGGAGTGTTTAGGGTGGATCCCATTCTGTTGAAGTGAGACGCGTCCTTCACTGTGTGTGTGTTCACTTGCTGTCTGCATTAATATAAAGATCATTCTCTGGTGTTTGGATCTGGATATTCAGCGAGGATGGAGTCGATGCATGTTTCACTGATTCTCATAGGTGGAGGAAACTTGTGCATATCTGGTGGATGTTTTCATGTGGTGTCTGTTGACGTCTCTTTTCATTTATGTATGTATATTTTTCCACCAGGTTTTTCTGTGTTGTATCCAAGGACGGGTACGTGGCTTTCTTTTCCTGCCATTTTTATCTGGGGTTATATAGATAGTTATGGTTAAATGTGTGTGTGTGTGTGTGTGTGTGTGTGTGTGTGTGTGTGTGTGTGTGTGTGTGTGTGTGTGTGTGTGTGTGTGTGTGTGTGTGTGTGTGTGTGTGTGTTTAATACCCCCCAAAAGTCCCAAGATCACATATTTAGATTCCCAAGAAATGCATGAACCGATAAAAATACAGTAGTCAACATTTTAACTTTCATTAAAGTTATACAACTTTATAACAATACAATAATTTTGAACAATACCCGTTCTTGTCTTAGGACAACTTTGATGAACTTTTATGATCAGTTCAAATGTTGACTACTGCATATATATATATATATATACATATATATATATATATATATATATATATATATATATATATATATATATATATATATTGAATGCGATTCAAGTTGCTTTGGATAAAAGCATCTGCAAAATATATCAATTTGAATGTATTTGTTCACGGAGTTAATTATGAACTTCATTGCATTATCGCCTCAATTATGAGACAACACTGAATGTTTTCATCTTCAGCACTACATCTATTGCTTTATCATTTCAAACTCAACAAACTTGTCTTCAAATGCAATGGCATTCTGATATTTTTATGTGTTTTAAATAAGATGCCTGCAAAAAAAATCAAGAAATCTCTTTTTTCTTTACATTCTAAAATCACGCATATTTACCTGAGAAGCAAAATTACTTACGTAATTACGTTTTGTTTTTAGCAAACTGTATAAAAATAATGTGACTATGAGTAAAACAAGAAAAATATCTGACAGTTGGGTCAGAAGAATGTAGGCCTACTTAGCTATTTTAAAGGGTAACTAAACCCTAAACCAACTTTTTTTAGTTAATGATCTGTAAGAATGGGGCTTTATTAGTACTGTTCATTGATTCGAGTAACTTTTTTGACATTTGTGTATAAAGTGTTTTAATTCTACAATATATGGTGTAACAACGTCTGAGTGCTGCCCTCTTCAGGTTGAACGGCGGCTACTGCAGTTGAATTTTCCTATTGGATGTTTGGGGTGGTTCGTGACGTAAGGGGTTGTTGGTGCCGTAGGCAGGTTCCATACAGACAGAGGCGTCTCAGGTGCACGCCCCCCTCCGCTGGGCTCTGCCCACTTTTCCAGCATTTTTCAAATATTGCCAATGGGTGGAGTCAGGCTCTGACCAGGGGTTTAGTTAGTTACCCTTTAAAAGAAATGCAGGAATATTTTTATTACCCCATTGGCAGATGTTTTTTTCTTCTTCTTGTTTTAAGCATAATTTTTGATATATTTTTCACTTGTTATCTTCAGCCATTTTGCTTCTTCTCCAGTTAAAGCATCTTGACTTAAGAATGTTTAGATATTTTGTATTGGAAAACAAGACTGAGGAAGAGCTTTTTTTTTGCAGTGTGTGTGTGTGTTCTCGACTCTTTTCCTCTGTTGCAGGAGCTCTGTATGAGCACAAGCTTGATGAGCCGGTTCTGTCTGGTCCATCCGTTGCATTAGAAGGTTCAGTCGAGGAGTTCTACTGTGAGATTCCTGGGAATCTGACTTCGTTGGCTGTCCTATACGAGCTCTATGTAGAGTCGAACCCGGGGAAGATGATCGCGGAGTACAGCTCTCTGTCTGGACAAATAGCCACTTTTAATGTGTTGATCAAAACACAACATGACGGTCGACTCGTCTGCAAGGCCAGCGAACACAATAACACAGATATCCAGAGCCCGCTCAGTCAAGGCCTGGACCTCAAAGTCATTGGTAACTCATTAACCCTTTAAAACTACTGTATTATAAATGTTCAACATTATATTTTCCACACAATCTCCTCCAGTCCTTCTGTGTCTGATTGAGAGTTTAGACTCTTTTATCAAGTAAAAGACTTTAAGTGTAATTGTACAAACGTCCTCCTTCAGCTCGAGCTTCACGAGTCTTTCTAATGTCAAATAAAACATTTTAAAAGATAATTGCAACTTTTTATCTCACAATTGCGAGTTTACATCTTGCAATTCTGACTTAACGTGCAATTGCGATATTATATAATGCAATTCTGACTTTGTCTCTCCCTATTGCACTGTAAACCCTAACGCTCAAAATAATTAATTGTTTGGAGTAGGACAAACTTAAATTACACGAATTAGTTCAGTCAAATTAATTTTTATGAGTATTTAGCACTTTCTTTTTCTTTCAAGTTAACAGAACTGATATATTTTAAGTAAACTGTACTGTTTCATTGTTTTGAGTATTATTAAATTATTTATTTTAATTTAGACTAACTTAAGTTTAACTGAAACAACTGGGATATCTATTTCCCAGCATGCTCTGCCAACTTATTCGGGTTTACAGTGTACTTCATAGATTTAAGTTATATTAACTGAATGGAATTAGTACTATTAACTTTATTTACCCAAGTTATCTTAACAGTAAGTTATTGAGTTACTTGGACACAAATCAAATGTTTTTTTATGCTTAAATTGTTTGAGTTAATAAACTTAAATGATTTAAGGCAATCAGTTTCCTCAAACGGTTTGAGTTGAACTAACTCATCTGGTTTTACAGTGTGTTATAAAGTCAGAATTGCGAGATATAAACTCGCAATTGCGAAAAAAAGTCAGAATTGCGATTTATATCACGCAATTCTGACATTATAACTTGCAAGTGCAACTTTATATCATGCAATTGTGAGATAAAAAGTCGTAATTACCTTTTTTATTTTTTATTCTGTGGCAGAAACAAGCTTCCATAGATTTTATCAAGTAAACGCAAGAATAACTTTGATATTGTTAGTAATATTTCAGCTGGACTGAAGCAGGTTTGTTGATTATCATACATCATTTATTAGAAAAACCATGAGTATCAAATATAATCATTAGGCTTTTAAGGAAGGTTTATTTGTTCATCTCTCAAATCATCTTTGTATTGCATTGTGTTTATGTTTTTTTTAAAGCATTTAAACATCATCTCACTAAGACATGTTATTGGCAGATACTGATATTTATATGCATTTCATCAGAATTTCATTACTTTTTGTCCATATAAATATCAACATCCGCAGCAAATTGCAGTGTTTTTGTCATGTGTTTTGCAGTTCCAGTGAAGGACGTGAGAATCGTTTCTCATCCCGCCAGTAATAACGTGTGGGAAGGACAAACTTTGACCCTGCAGTGCAAAAAGAGCAAAGGAACGTACGTGTCCTACGAGTGGCTTAGGAAAGAAATTCCGGTTGAGACGCCGTA
>NW_027508870.1:235000-350000 GCF_051911475.1 Siphateles boraxobius
AGGAAGACGTCGTCCTCGCTGACAGAATGAGTGATTCTGCTGAGGTATTATTTTTAATTGAATCACAGTTTCTGAATCTGAAACAGAATCTCCACAAGAGTTCAAATGTAGTTTCATTAAAATCCCAGCTAAAAAATTGTTTTTCTATCTCTGAACAGTTTTTCAAATGTTTCTTCTTGGTTCTGTGAACGTTAAGGGAACATTCCATTTGATCATTCTTCAAAGATTATTGGAACGTTACTTTTTTGAATGAACGTTCTGAAACTAGTAACATTCTAAGAACGTTCTCATTTTGTGCTCATTTTGTTCTGTTTAACAGGAGGAAGACGAATCTGTGGATGAAACTCTCCTGTATGAAGACGCTGTCTCAAAATAATTCTACAGACATTCTTGAAGAGTTTAATTTCATGGAGTTTAATCCGTTAAGCCTGAGCGTTCGCTTTCCCACAGACACAAGCATATCTTCACTTATTTGTCACGTATTATTCTGTTCAGACAAAGGTTTATTCAAAGCGAGACAATAGACAAGCACTCATGGGTCGACATGACTGACCAATCAGAAGCGAAGACCAGCCAACAATGTGTCTACTGTCAGATTCAAACGAGTCTGTGTGTGTTTGTGGAGGGAAGATCACAAATAAATCAAAAATTAACATATTTTGATAAACCCGACAATGTTCATTTTAATAACACATTAAAAAACAGATGATTTGTATGTACTGGATCACTTTTATTTGTGTGTGTGATTGTTATTGTGAGTAGCAGTGAACGTTACGTCATCATTGTGTTTTAATATCCTAATCAACTGTTTATTATTAAACATTAAACTAACGTAATGATTAGTGATATAACTTTAACCTTATTGGATTTTCACTCTGTGCAGCAGCGTCGAGAAGTTCGAATCATTTAGGCGAGTCGGTTCTTTTGAACAGTTTGTTTTCGTTAATGAACCGCACATTGCGTTCATCTGAATCATCAAAAAGAGCCGGTTCTAAAGAACGATTCATTCGCGAACCTGACACCAGTGTCTGAGGAAGCAGCTGCACCGGTGGTGTGTGTCCGTGTTGTGTTTTCAACTGTCGCGCTCGCGCGCGTGTGTGTGTGTGTGTTAGTGAGTGTGTGTGTTTCACCGATGGAGTCGAACAGTGTGGCGTACGGAGCCTCTCTCGCAGGAGCGGGATTCGATCTCATCAAATTCATCAAACAGCCTCAAACTATCACACGATTCCTCAGCTGGGTGAGTGACATGTGTCACCTTCAACTCATTCAGATCAATAATCTGGCTATGTAAATCATTGAGTAATTCGGGAGTTTGCGGCACTTTTTAACTGCTTAATGATGTTTAACTTGTTCTAATTTTTATTGCTTTAATAGTAGCTATAAAAGTAGGACAGTGCTACTTAGTCCTGGAATAGTGTGCTGGCCCTATAAGAGCTGCTTTTGAAGTCGTTTCACTATCGAAAAACTATGCACATGTCGAAATGAATTGAATCAACATTGAATGTAAATCCCAGTTAACAAAAATGTTTCCCATTGAGTTATGAAAATGTTACATTTGAATCTTCTCTAAATACTTCCAGTTTTTTTTATGTTTTAAAAACTTTTTGAGAACGAAACATTTCATTGTATCATTCTTCAGACATTATGGGAATGTTACATTTGAATGTTCTCTGAACGTTCTAAAACAAGTAACATTTAAAAAACGACATTAAAACATTAACACTTTTTTTTTGAAGCCCCAAAAAGTGCATCCATCCATCATAAAAGTAATCCATACGACTCCAGGGGTTAATAAAGGCCTTCTGAAGTGAAAAAAAAAAATCATATTTTAACTATAAACTATAAACCCTGGCTTATTTTATGGTGGATGGATGCACTTTTTTGGGGGCTTCAAAAATCTCATGCACCATTATAAAGCTGGGAAGCTGTTTAATATAACTTCGATTGTGTTTGGCTGAAAGAAGGAAGTCATATAGCCTACATCCAGGATGGCTTAAAGTTTATTTAATTATGGGATAATTCTCATTTTTGGGTGAATTAACCCTTTAACTGCCTTAATTGTGGCGTTCAGGAACATGATCCAGTCTCCAGCGAAGGGACTTTCCATAGACGCTGTGAAATGAGAGCGAAGAGTCAGAAAGAGCTGATTCATATCTCGTCCTATGTGTGTGTGTGTGTGTGTGTGTGTGTGCATCAGATGACCTTGTCAACAATGTCTAGATTTACTCAGTGTAATTTGTTTACTAGCGTCACACATTTGCACACCAGCAGTGTGTTTGAGTTGTACTCTCTGTAATCGCATGAATATTCAGGTTAGTTGTGTTGGTGTGTATCGTGTGATAGTACACCAGTAACACCAGTACAGAATGTCCCCCGTCCCAGCACTGACATGTAAACACAGCAGATGGCAGGTAACACGAGAACCGAGTGACGTTTGTGTTTCTGCACTGCAGGGATTATAAAGTTTGGTGTGTGTGGTTTTCATGAGCCTGATCTCTTGTGTGACACATTTGCAACTTCAGTTTTCTCTCAATGTTTCCATCGGAGGCGGAAAATCACTTATTACAACTACTCTCATTACAGTACTTGAGCACATTTTCATTTTTTTTCAGTATAATGAAACTGTGGTGCTTTTACTTGAATTTAATCAAGGAAACTATTGAAATTCAGTACATTTATTGTTCACCAAAAGTACAAAGAAGACATTGGCTGTGAAGTCCTGCCCTTCAGGCATTAACAGACAGGTCTGACTCGTTTCAAATACCAATCAAAACTTCCAGTTCAGTTTGTGGGTGGGGTGATAATGGGTTAAAGCAAGCTTAATAATATTGTGTTAATCCTCCGGATTCGATATATTACAGTTGTCAACACTTGAAGTGGATTATAAAAGTTCATCAATGTTGTCCTAAGACAAGAACGGGTGTTGTTAAAAATTTTGATGAAAAGGTTTTAATCCACTTAAAATGTTAACTACTGTTATATTTTAATAATATAATGGGTTATCATTGATTTTGGGGAGGTTTGAACAACAACATACAAACAAACAACGACAGTAATAATCTCAGGTACTGATTATGTGCTTTATTTAATGTTAAAAGTGTCTATTCTGAGTTTGAATAGCTGTACTGAAAGTGACAAATCACCTCAAACCTTGAAATTGAAAAGGTTCTATTGACAAAGATTGTTTCAGTCACTTAGTATGTATTTGTAATAATGTTAAAATTGTGTAATATTTATGAACTTGATAATGTACTTATATATTTGGTTGCGAGTGCAGTGCACTTGCAGAGAGACTCCGCCCACACGCTCTTCTGATTGGCTGTGATTTTTGATTGATTTGGTTGCGAGTGCAGTGTGCTTGCAGAGAGACTCCACCCACACACTCTTCTGATTGGCTGTGATTTTTGATTGATTTGGTTGCGAGTGCAGTGCACTTGAAGAGACTCCGCCCACACACTCTTCTGGTTGGCTGTGATTTTTGATTGATTTGGTTGCGAGTGCAGTGCGCTTGCAGAGAGACTCCGCCCACACGCTCTTCTGATTGGCTGTGATTTTTAATTGATTTGGTTGCGAGTGCAGTGCGCTTGCAGAGAGACTCCGCCCACACGCTCTTCTGATTGGCTGTGAGCTTTGATTGATTTGGTTGCGAGTGCAGTGCGCTTGCAGAGAGACTCCGCCCACACGCTCTTCTGATTGGCTGTGATTTTTAATTGATTTGGTTGCGAGTGCAGTGCGCTTGCAGAGAGACTCCGCCCACACGCTCTTCTGATTGGCTGTGAGCTTTGATTGATTTGGTTGCGAGTGCAGTGCGCTTGCAGAGAGACTCCTCCAACACGCTCTTCTGATTGGCTGTGAGTTTTGATTGATTTGGTTGCGACTGCAGTGTGCTTGCAGAGAGACTCCGCCCACACGCTCTTCTGATTGGCTGTGAGTTTCGATTGATTTGGTTGCGAGTGCAGTGCACTTGAAGAGACTCCGCCCACACGCTCTTCTGATTGGCTGTGATTTTGATTGATTTGGTTGCGAGTGCAGTGCGCTTGCAGAGAGACTCCGCCCACACACTCTTCTGATTGGCTGTGATTTTTGATTGATTTGGTTGCGAGTGCAGTGCACTTGCAGAGAGACTCCACCCACACACTCTTCTGATTGGCTGTGATTTTTGATTGATTTGGTTGCGAGTGCAGTGCACTTGAAGAGACTCCGCCAACACGCTCTTCTGATTGGCTGTGATTTTTGATTGATTTGGTTGCGAGTGCAGTGCACTTGAAGAGACTCCACCCACACACTCTTCTGATTGGCTGTGATTTTTGATTGATTTGGTTGCGAGTGCAGTGCGCTTGCAGAGAGACTCCGCCCACACACTCTTCTGATTGGCTGTGATTTTTGATTGATTTGGTTGCGAGTGCAGTGCGCTTGCAGAGAGACTCCACCAACACACTCTTCTGATTGGCTGTGATTTTTGATTGATTTGGTTGCGAGTGCAGTGTGCTTGCAGAGAGACTCCACCCACACACTCTTCTGATTGGCTGTGATTTTTGATTGATTTGGTTGCGAGTGCAGTGCCCTTGAAGAGACTCCGCCCACACACTCTTCTGATTGGCTGTGATTTTTGATTGATTTGGTTGCGAGTGCAGTGCCCTTGAAGAGACTCCGCCCACACACTCTTCTGGTTGGCTGTGATTTTTGATTGATTTGGTTGCGAGTGCAGTGCACTTGCAGAGAGCCTCCACCCACACACTCTTCTGATTGGCTGTGATTTTTGATTGATTTGGTTGCGAGTGCAGTGCGCTTGCAGAGAGACTCCACCCACACACTCCTCTGATTGGCTGTGATTTTTGATTGATTTGGTTGCGAGTGCAGTGTGCTTGCAGAGACTCCGCCCACACACTCTTCTGGTTGGCTGTGATTTTTGATTGATTTGGTTGCGAGTGCAGTGCACTTGCAGAGAGCCTCCACCCACACACTCTTCTGATTGGCTGTGATTTTTGATTGATTTGGTTGCGAGTGCAGTGCACTTGCAGAGAGCCTCCACCCACACACTCTTCTGATTGGCTGTGATTTTTGATTGATTTGGTTGCGAGTGCAGTGCGCTTGCAGAGAGACTCCACCCACACACTCCTCTGATTGGCTGTGATTTTTGATTGATTTGGTTGCGAGTGCAGTGTGCTTGCAGAGACTCCGCCCACACACTCTTCTGGTTGGCTGTGATTTTTGATTGATTTGGTTGCGAGTGCAGTGCCCTTGAAGAGACTCCACCCACACACTCTTCTGGTTGGCTGTGATTTTGATTGATTTGGTTGCGAGTGCAGTGCGCTTGCAGAGAGACTCCACCCACACGCTCTTCTGATTGGCTGTGATTTTGATTGATTTGGTTGCGAGTGCAGTGTGCTTGCAGAGACTCCGCCCACACACTCTTCTGGTTGGCTGTGATTTTTGATTGATTTGGTTGCGAGTGCAGTGCGCTTGCAGAGAGACTCCACCCACACACTCCTCTGATTGGCTGTGATTTTTGATTGATTTGGTTGCGAGTGCAGTGTGCTTGCAGAGACTCCGCCCACACACTCTTCTGGTTGGCTGTGATTTTTGATTGATTTGGTTGCGAGTGCAGTGCACTTGCAGAGAGCCTCCACCCACACACTCTTCTGATTGGCTGTGATTTTTGATTGATTTGGTTGCGAGTGCAGTGCACTTGCAGAGAGCCTCCACCCACACACTCTTCTGATTGGCTGTGATTTTTGATTGATTTGGTTGCGAGTGCAGTGCGCTTGCAGAGAGACTCCACCCACACACTCCTCTGATTGGCTGTGATTTTTGATTGATTTGGTTGCGAGTGCAGTGTGCTTGCAGAGACTCCGCCCACACACTCTTCTGGTTGGCTGTGATTTTTGATTGATTTGGTTGCGAGTGCAGTGCCCTTGAAGAGACTCCACCCACACACTCTTCTGGTTGGCTGTGATTTTGATTGATTTGGTTGCGAGTGCAGTGCGCTTGCAGAGAGACTCCACCCACACACTCCTCTGATTGGCTGTGATTTTTGATTGATTTGGTTGCGAGTGCAGTGTGCTTGCAGAGACTCCGCCCACACACTCTTCTGGTTGGCTGTGATTTTTGATTGATTTGGTTGCGAGTGCAGTGCACTTGCAGAGAGACTCCACCCACACGCTCTTCTGATTGGCTGTGATTTTGATTGATTTGGTTGCGAGTGCAGTGCGCTTGCAGAGAGACTCCACCCACACGCTCTTCTGATTGGCTGTGATTTTGATTGATTTGGTTGCGAGTGCAGTGCACTTGAAGAGACTCTGCCCACACGCTCTTCTGATTGGCTGTGATTTTGATTGATTTGGTTGCGAGTGCAGTGCGCTTGCAGAGAGACTCCGCCCACACGCTCTTTTGATTGGCTGTGAATTTGATTGATTTGGTTGCGAGTGCAGTGCGCTTGCAGAGAGACTCCACCCACACGCTCTTCTGATTGGCTGTGATTTTGATTGATTTGGTTGCGAGTGCAGTGCGCTTGCAGAGAGACTCTGCCCACACGCTCTTCTGATTGGCTGTGATTTTGATTGATTTGGTTGCGAGTGCAGTGCGCTTGCAGAGAGACTCCACCCACACGCTCTTCTGATTGGCTGTGATTTTGATTGATTTGGTTGCGAGTGCAGTGCGCTTGCAGAGAGACTCCGCCCACACGCTCTTTTGATTGGCTGTGATTTTGATTGATTTGGTTGCGAGTGCAGTGCGCTTGCAGAGAGACTCGACCCACACGCTCTTCTGATTGGCTGTGATTTTGATTGATTTGGTTGCGAGTGCAGTGCACTTGCAGAGAGACTCCACCCACACGCTCTTCTGATTGGCTGTGAATTTTGATTGATTTTTTCAGGGACAAATTGCTTGTCTCTGGAATCTTATCTCAACATGTCTGTTTAGGACACAGTGTTACATTAAAAAGACAGATATAACATTTGTACAACTTAATGGGAAAAGTTATTTTTGTTAGTTTTGCTTTTATTTCTGCATTGTGGTTTGATCTTTGATGCTGGTCTCACTTCCCTTCATGTCAGGTGTTTTCCATTGTGGTGTTTGCCTCCATAACCGCTGAAGGTTACGTGAACGGCCCGAATCAACCCGACGTGAAGTGTGTCTTCAACGGGAACGACGGAGTGTGTCGTTACGGCGTGGGAATCGGCGTCATCGCATTCCTGGCGTGTGTAGCCTTCCTATTGGCTGATGCTCTCCTGCCTTCGATGAGCAGCGCTCAGGAGCGCAAGTACGTCGTGCTGGCAGATCTGGGCTTCTCAGGTGAGCGACTCTGGCTTTCACTTCCACTTCTAAAAATTCTCCACTAGTGTCTCTTCCCTTCACCTCTGTACTGATAAACGTTGTCAAAATGATTCCAGTTCACATGGCTACTCGCAAGCGATAGGTGTGTAGTCTAATACAGAGTTATTTAGGCCTGTTCACATACTGTATATATTCAAACGCTCATATCTAGGCCTATAGAGCTAAACACGTAATGCGCATGTGCGCCGTCAGCGTTTTCACAGATTTGCTTTTTGAAGTTTAAAAAATGTTAACGCTTGCACCAGAACCGGTTTCAGGGTTTGTGTTCTCGAGCTCCAAACACTGTTGTGTGCAAATAAACAGCCAGAACACATTCAAAGTTTCTGTTTTCTGTTAGAACGGTGTGTGTTAGCAGCCCATAAGTTAATAATTAATGATCTTTGCAACTGAAGTGAATCAAAGCCTAAACAATCTCTGTTACTGTAATCTCCTATTATCACTGTAAAGCTGCTTTGAAACAATCCATACTGTTAAAAGTGCTGATTAAATGTAAGTGACGTGACTCCATGTCTCAGCAGCATTTAGTTTTATGATCTGTACTATATTGATTTTTTTTATTTGCAAACAATACAAGAAATTATATAAACAATCATGTACTTGACATATAACCAAACCACTAAATCAAAAACGTACACAAAACAAAACAGTTAATAAAATAAATTGTAACAATATAAATAATAAGTGAATACATGAATAAACCAAATAGTATGAAGTAAAAAAACAAAAACAACAACAAAGTAAAAACAAAGTTGGGAATTTAACTGGAATATCAAAAACATCTGTTTTTCCATGTGTTGAAGAGAACAAAATCTGCACTTTATTGGAAAACTGGTGCAAAAATATGACTACTTTTGAAAAACTTGAAAAACCTTTTCCCTCCATCATGAACGAGTGTGTGTCGAGCGTCAGACGACAGTAACCGCTGTCATGTTCTCCAGCGTTCGGGAACACACTCGTGTGTGTGTGTGTGAGACGCTTCTGGAGGAATTAAACACAATCATTTTGATGGTTCAGTTTCAGAAACACCAAACCAGCATTAGAGACGCTGCGACGGCATTGGTCCGCTGGTTAAAGTCAACTTTATTGTCATTTTTTAGCACATTGCATGGCAATTGTTAAAAACGAAACACAGTCCCTTCAGGGGTTAACGGTAACACATTCATGAAGACTAAGAAAATGCAACAGTAATGTAAACAATAGATATACAAAAAGATGAACAATAAATTATACAAATAAATAAAGGAATATATATATATTAAGTGTAGCAGCATTGAGGTATGAGGAAAAAAAAAATTCACATCAAATCACGGCTGACGCTGACAGTCACATGACCTTTGTAGGATTTATTCAGTTTCCATCGTAGTTTATGTGCATGTCTTCTTATTAGATAAACTAATAATCATGCATTTTTTATGCACATTTCTAGAATTTATGCACATATTGCAATTTTTCCCCCCCCAAAATTTGCATAAAATAGGTGTATGGAAACAGCTAGTGAAGAACTCAAAGGTTTAGTTTGTAGGATCGACTGTGATTGTGTTTTTATCAGTCAGCCTGAAACAGTCACATGTACATGTTTATTCAGATCTGTTCATCTGTTCCGTTTGTGGAAACTGTGGTGCTGGGTTTCGGAGTATTTCTCTGTTATTGTAGAATCATCAGGTTTAGATGAACTGCCTGTAAACGTCCTGTAAAAGTGAAACGCTTGTGGTCGTTTTCTACATCGGCGTCTTCCTGTGTGAGTGCGGAGGATGTCAGACGTTTATGCCAGGGTTTATCTATTATCTATTCATCTAAGGTTTATTTATTACATTTATCTAAGCAAACCATAAAACACTTTTTTATTAGAACAAGTTCTCATTTACACACACACACACACACACACACACACACACACACACACACACACACACTCTCACTCACTCACTCACTCACACACACACACACGCACAAAACATCAAGTTACTTGAATATCTTGGTGATAAAATAAAAACATTTGTTTAAGTTGTGTGTGTGTGTAATGTGTTACCCTTCACACTGTACCGTTTAAAAGTTTAAGAATTGTTAAAAAAAAAAAAGAAATTAGCACTTTTATTCATCAAAGATGCATTAAATTAATCAAAAGTGACAATAAAGACATTTATAATGTTACAAAAGATTCTATTTCGGATAAATGCTGTTCATTTAAACTTTCTATTCATCAAAGAATCCTGGAAAATAAAATGTGTTACTGTTTTCAACACTGATAATAATCATAAATGTTTCTTGAGCATCAAATCATCATATTATAGTGATTTCTGAAGGATCATGTGACACTGAAGACTGGAGTAATGATGCTGATATTTATTTATTTATTTATTTTTCGTCTGTGAAACAATAACATGAGGCTGAACAAATGACAGAATGTTGAGTGATGAAAATAAAGCCATATAAATATTGGTTTCTTGAAATAAATTAAACGTAAACTGAAATATAATAAAAAGTAAAAAAGGCAACATTTCACATTTTTATTTAGTCTAACTTGATGTATAAAAGGGGCATATCATGAAAATCTGACGTTCTCCGTGTGTCAGTGCTGTAATCCGGTGCTTCTACCGACACAGAAACCGTGAAAACTGAAACCCAGAAACTTTGTTCTGGTGAGTCTTTCTCTGAGAGGATGTTATAAAATAAACCGATCAGATTTCTCTCCTTCTGACGTATGAAGTGGATCTTATTATAATATTACCGGCCCTTAATCTGCACGTTTATAATATTACCGGCTCTTAATCTGCACGTTTATAATATTACCGGCTCTTAATCTGCACGTTTATAATATTACCGGCTCTTAATCTGCACGTTTATAATATTACCGGCCCTTAATCTGCACGTTTATAATATTACCGGCTCTTAATCTGCACGTTTATAATATTACCGGCCCTTAATCTGCACGTTATAATATTACCGGCCCTTAATCTGCACGTTTATAATATTACCGGCCCTTAATCTGCACGTTTATAATATTACCGGCCCTTAATCTGCACGTTTATAATATTACCGGCCCTTAATCTGTACGTTTATAATATTACCGGCCCTTAATCTGTACGTTTATAATATTACCGGCCCTTAATCTGCACGTTTATAATATTACCGGCTCTTAATCTGCACGTTTATAATATTACCGGCTCTTAATCTGCACGTTTATAATATTACCGGCTCTTAATCTGGACGTTTATAATATTACCGGCTCTTAATCTGCACGTTTATAATATTACCGGTCCTTAATCTGCACGTTTATAATATTACCGGCTCTTAATCTGTACGTTTATAATATTACCGGCCCTTAATCTGTACGTTTATAATATTACCGGCCCTTAATCTGTACGTTTATAATATTACCGGCCCTTAATCTGTACGTTTATAATATTACCGGCTCTTAATCTGCACGTTTATAATATTACCGGCTCTTAATCTGTACGTTTATAATATTACCGGCTCTTAATCTGCACGTTTATAATATTACCGTCTCTTATTCTGCACGTTTATAATATTACCGGCTCTTAATCTGTACGTTTATAATATTACCGGCTCTTAATCTGCACGTTTATAATATTACCGTCTCTTATTCTGCACGTTTATAATATTACCGGCTCTTAATCTGTACGTTTATAATATTACCGGCCCTTAATCTGCACGTTTATAATATTACCGGCCCTTAATCTGCACGTTATAATATTACCGGCCCTTAATCTGCACGTTTATAATATTACCGGCCCTTAATCTGCACGTTTATAATATTACCGGCCCTTAATCTGCACGTTTATAATATTACCGGCCCTTAATCTGTACGTTTATAATATTACCGGCCCTTAATCTGTACGTTTATAATATTACCGGCCCTTAATCTGCACGTTTATAATATTACCGGCTCTTAATCTGCACGTTTATAATATTACCGGCTCTTAATCTGCACGTTTATAATATTACCGGCTCTTAATCTGGACGTTTATAATATTACCGGCTCTTAATCTGCACGTTTATAATATTACCGGTCCTTAATCTGCACGTTTATAATATTACCGGCTCTTAATCTGTACGTTTATAATATTACCGGCCCTTAATCTGTACGTTTATAATATTACCGGCCCTTAATCTGTACGTTTATAATATTACCGGCTCTTAATCTGCACGTTTATAATATTACCGGCTCTTAATCTGTACGTTTATAATATTACCGGCTCTTAATCTGCACGTTTATAATATTACCGTCTCTTATTCTGCACGTTTATAATATTACCGGCTCTTAATCTGTACGTTTATAATATTACCGGCCCTTAATCTGCACGTTTATAATATTACCGGCCCTTAATCTGTACGTTTATAATATTACCGGCCCTTAATCTGCACGTTTATAATATTACCGGCTCTTAATCTGCACGTTTATAATATTACCGGCCCTTAATCTGCACGTTTATAATATTACCGACCCTTAATCTGTACGTTTATAATATTACCGGCCCTTAATCTGTACGTTTATAATATTACCGGCCCTTAATCTGCACGTTTATAATATTACCGGCCCTTAATCTGCACGTTTATGATATTACCGGCTCTTAATCTGCACGTTTATAATATTACCGGCCCTTAATCTGCACGTTTATGATATTACCGGCCCTTAATCTGCACGTTTATGATATTACCGGCTCTTAATCTGCACGTTTATGATATTACCGGCTCTTAATCTGCACGTTTATAATATTACCGGCCCTTAATCTGCACGTTTATAATATTACCGACCCTTAATCTGTACGTTTATAATATTACCGGCCCTTAATCTGTACGTTTATAATATTACCGGCCCTTAATCTGCACGTTTATAATATTACCGGCCCTTAATCTGCACGTTTATGATATTACCGGCTCTTAATCTGCACGTTTATAATATTACCGGCCCTTAATCTGCACGTTTATGATATTACCGGCCCTTAATCTGCACGTTTATGATATTACCGGCTCTTAATCTGCACGTTTATGATATTACCGGCTCTTAATCTGCACGTTTATAATATTACCGGCCCTTAATCTGCACGTTTATAATATTACCGGCCCTTAATCTGCACGTTTATAATATTACCGGCTCTTAATCTGCACGTTTATAATATTACCGGCTCTTAATCTGTACGTTTATAATATTACCGGCTCTTAATCTGCACGTTTATAATATTACCGGCTCTTAATCTGCACGTTTATAATATTACCGGCTCTTAATCTGCACGTTTATAATATTACCGGCTCTTAATCGGCACGTTTATAATATTACCGGCCCTTAATCTGCACGTTTATAATATTACCGGCTCTTAATCTGCACGTTTATAATATTACCGGCTCTTAATCTGCACGTTTATAATATTACCGGCTCTTAATCTGCACGTTTACACACACCAGCCGACATTCGGTTTCTCGAGTGACAACAGTGAACAGTTCTAACGCACCGGCAGAAGATCCAGCAAAGCCTGAAACTGTTCTGTCGTTGAGCACAGACCCACAAATGTCTCCACTAACATTCAGAAACTCTTCCGTCTCTCCGTACGGCTGCACTCGCTACTGGATATTCTGGGATTCTGGATGAGTGAGATTGGCCTGTTTTGTTATTGCTGGAGTTTCTGAAGCTCGTGTAAAGACTCCGCCCTCTTCTGAACGAAGGCGGAGCTGCAGCTCATTTGCATTTAAAGGGACACACACAAAAAAGGCGCATTTTTGCTCACACCCAAAAAGGGACAAATTTGACTAGCTATAAAAAATGATACCGATATTTTGAGCTGAAATTTTAGACGTATTATGGGGATTCCATGTATTACATCTTGTGAAAAGGGGCATAATATGTCACATTTAAAGCTGTATAGACAGTGATTGTGAGTGAAACATCACTTCCTCTGATCAGGTATCTGGACGTTCCTGTGGTTTGTGTGTTTCTGTCTCACGGCCGATCAGTGGATGAAGACCCTCAACACCGCCGGCATCCCTACAGACGGGGTCCACGCCGTCATCGCCTTCTCCTTCTTCTCCCTCGCGTCCTGGGTGAGTGTGTGTGTGTGTGTGTGTGTGTGAGATGCAGCCGTCTGAATGAACTGAGGATGTATGAGGTAGAGGATGACACGGGAGTGGATTTTCACTCCTGTCCCGTCCCACTCCCATAGAAAGAAATCTTGTCCCGTCCCACTCCCAGACCAAAGTTTAAAAAATAATCCCATCCCATCCCGCTCCTGGTAAATTGACTCCCAATCCCATCCCGCTCCTGTTTAAACTGACTCCCGCTCCTGTACCGCTCCCATATACGGCAATTTTCGCTTGATGAACGAAGCGATGCTTGCCTGATTCTTTCCCGAATTTGCCTTGCAAGTGTGCTTCTTCAGACCGCTCGTCCCTGAATCACTTGCGTACTTGACTAAGACTAAGCATGTCTTACAAGCAGCGTACATTGTGCTATCACTGTCACATTCTACTCTCATAAACTTAATTAATATTTCAGACTTTCCGACCAGTTCTGTGAACTTAATAGACATGTCATTACTTCTGACTTTGCGCTGTAAATCATTTTTTGCCACATCGACTTCTCCGCGGCTGTTAGCTCCCTCCATCACTGCTCTTTGAATTTCGGCGGTAAGCCGTGACAAAAAGCACTGATGGCTTCTGGGACGGCTGGGTCGTGTAGTTATTTTTTAATTGCGTTACATTGTAGGCGTATTAGAAGGAAACTACAAAATGATGCATTTACTTTTTTCTTTTTTTGTCGTCTTTGCTATTGGTTGATTCCCGCTCCCGTCTGCTCCCGTTAACCATTTATCCTGTACCGTCCAAATCCCGTGATTGATAGCAAAGATGACTCCCATCCTGCAGGAATCCCACGGGAATCCCGTGACCCGTGGGATTCCCGAAAAAATGTCAGCCTCTAGTATGAGGAAATCATGTCATGAGAAGCCTTGACTACTGGTGCTCTTCACTTGTCAGTCAAAAATAACCGAATTTTTTATTTCAATGAAATGAATGTACTATATTTGATTTTAATAATGTTTTTAATTAATATTTTGTATTTTTAGGGGATTTTTTGGTACAACATTATACGCTGTATTTATAATCCTTTTATTCACGTTATTCACGTTGAGCATAGACCTGAAAAATTTAATTCCCATCTTGAAAGTAAATTGTTAGTGTTTTAGAGCGACAGACTGAAGTTTGATCTCTTTTTAAAGACGAAACTTGGCAGATTATTGCTGAAGTGGAAAAAGTTAAAAAATGTGAACTTAAAAAAGGAACAGAATTTTATGTTTATTGTTATGAAAAATGCACACAAATACTATTTTCAATTTTTATATGAAATCTATATTTCTAAAAACACGTTTTACTCTAAAACTGCAAGAAAATCAAAGCGATAAATTAAACAAGTTGTGTTCCAAATTTGAGCTTGATATAATAAAAAATGTGTGCGGCTGCAGTTCCAAAAGCTTCCACTAGAGGAACTTCCTCTCATTCGTTTCCAATGCGTCATTTCTGAGCGCAAGTGGCACAAGTGTGAATATTGTTTCAGGACCATTAAACCTGTTCCAATCATGTCCATGATTTTTTTGTGTGTTCACATAGCAAGTGCCAAAACCTTTACCAAGTTTCGTACGAAATACAAATAAACGAAATATTTGTACGTTTTTTTTTTTTTTACTTCATCGGAATGGTAAGAAACTTGGTAAAGGTTTTGGCACTTGCTATGTGAACACACAAAAAATCTTGGACATGAATAATAAATAAAAAATAAATAAAATATTCAAAAAAAAAACAAAAAACATTTATATGAGGTTAAACAATGAGGTTTTTTTGTGCCCAAACAAAAAACAACATGAATTATAGTCAACCAAAAAAAAAATTTGACGAGAGGATTCTTAACTAAAAATGTGCATTTATGCTTTTTTTTAATGCTTTTTTTTTTTAAACGTTCATGAAACCCCACTTGTTGATTGACAGTCGAATCTCTCGTCCTCTCAGGGAGCGTTGACTTACTTCGCTCTGGTGAGGTTTCGTCAGGGCGTTGGAGACGTGGGCCGGAGTTACGCTGATCCGCCCACTGACATCACTTCCCCTTATGCTCCGGCTACTGACATCCCTTCAACTTATGTTCCGTCCACTTACCCCTCCTTCCAGAACACCGGGCCAGACGTGTACCAGCAGCCGCCATTCAACCCGAACCCCGACCCGTCCGACCAGAACCGGTACCAGCCGCCCGTCTACTGACGAGCCCCGCCCACTGACAAACCCCGCCCACCAACAAGCCACGCCCACATGCCAATGAAACACGACACCCGGGTCACGTGACGCCGCAGATGTGGGAGGAGCCTCGGCTGGCGGCCAATAGGAGTCTGACTGTGCTTTTACAATGAGGCCATAAATGTGTAAATAGTGTTTTCTTCTGTAGACGAGTTGAGCTTTGCACTGATGAGCTGGAATAAAGTGAAGCCGATCTGTCGCTCACACTCCTGGAATCACAGCAGTGTTTTTGTGTTTTGTTAATGAGTGGTAATGTGGCGGAACAAAAAGAGCTCTTTATCAGTCCGTGAAGAGCCGTTACATCAGAAACATGTGATTCACTGGAGACGAACTGAAGCGGTTGCTAAAGGCTTTTGTTTGCTTCCAGATCTGATTCAGTGTGAGAAACTGATTCTCTGGTTTTGTTTGTGTCTAGATCCACAGAAACACACTGATGCTGGTTTTATCTGTTCGGACTGGTGTTTTTCTGCTGCTCTGGTTTTCCTGTAGAAGATCGTTTCTGCCACGGAATAAAAAAATATCACATTTCTAGGAATTATGAGTTATAAAATCCAAGATATACTCTAGCGTTCAAAAGTTTGGGGTCAGTAAGAGTCTCTTCTGCTCACCGAGGCGGCATTAATTTGATCAAAAATACAGTAAAAAGTCAAATATTATAAAAATCTGATGTTTTCTATGTGAATATATAGTAAAGTGTAATTTATTCCTGTGATCAAAGCTGAATTTTCAGCATCATTACTCCAGTCTTCAGTGTCACATGATCCTTCAGAAATCACTATAATATGATGATTTGATGCTCAAGAAACATTTGATTATCAATATTAATATTGTGGAAACAGTGATGCATTAAGATTATTTGATGACTGGAAAGTTCAAAAGAACAGCATTTTTTTCAAAAATAATCTTTTGTAACAATATAAATATAAAAATTTATTTACTGTCACTTTTGATAATTTAATGCATTCTAGATGAATAAAAGTATCAATTTATTTAAAAAAAAAAGATTTGTAACTTTAGTGTAAACTCAGTTCAGAGAAAATAAAAATTAGTGCAGAATTGAGTTTTCTAATTAGTTTTATATACGATGGCAGAAACAAGCTTCTATATATACAGTAACATTAATACATCAGTATTGTTTTTGAATATTTTCAATTTTGTTTAGATTTGTTAGTGTGGTCTGTATGCAATTCACATGTTTTCACTGCTTAAAGGTTTTGGCATTTACATTTTGTATATTTTCAGGTATACGGTGTTTTCTCTGAATAACCAGATTATAGTTATTTCTATTGCACCTAAAAACAAACAAAAACACCGGTGTTTATTTCTAAATTAAAACAAACAAGTCTTTGATGAGAAACTTCATTTTTATTTACACGCATCTGTTGAATTAAAACTAACTTCTCATGTAACAAATTCCTAGTGAGCAGAAAATGTTTAATAAAAAATAAAATAAATTCATCATAATAGAACATCACTTCCATGGCAGTGTTTCAGGATGTCAGCTGGTCTTGTTAAACAAATTTATATAATTTAAAGTTCATTTATATTAAAACACGTTCAAAGGATCCGAAGACACAAACACAATATTTTGCTGGATACTAAACAAGGAAATAAAGTGATCATTTACAGGAATAAACACATTAAGTGCTATAGTAAGAGTTATGTTCAGATGTGAAGGGAAGAGAAGAGTTTGCGTGATGCGCTTTGATCCTGAGGTTTTCCTGACGTCACATGATGTGGAGGAGTCTCGTCTCGCACCGGCTCTCGGTTCTCTTTACTCTTCATCAGATCTCCATAACACACACGACACACAGCGTGATATTTATCAGAGCCGCCGATCACCTCCACCTGAGGAACACAAGCATAAGGCTGGAACTATATATAGTGCAAAACAAAACTGCAAAAATATGTATCGTGGACAGTCAAAATTAAACATTTCTGTGTGAGAAAAAATGTCAAGTTTTCAGAGTTATATATATATATATATATATATATATATATATATATATATAGTCCGGACACTAAAACTCTGAAAACCTGAAATTTTTCATATATATATATATATAATATATATATATATATATATATACACACACACATACATATTTATATTGTATATTATAAATGTAATTAATATTAAAATAACAGCAATAAAAACAAAAAAAGGTAAAATAAATAATTTAATTTATATTAGCTAAAATACCCACATTTGTTTATTTTACGTTTATTTTTTTAATTTTACTATGTATATAAATGCATTTAATATTTAAATACATTTATAATATTTAATATATTTGATCATTTTATTTGTTTTACAGTACTTTATCTTTTTCGCTATACTATGCATTTTCATGTGTATTTTATTATTACATATATATAGTTTATAATGTATAATGCAATGTGGGGATATTTGTTGGTCCTGATAATGCCAACTGTCTGATGTTACCAGACATCAATAATAATAATAAATAAATAAACTTCATGCTTAATCAAAACATTTTTAAAGTAATTATCAAGGTCACATAACTTAATTTTTTCAATTAAGCATGAAGTTTATTTACTTATTTAATTTAAGGCAGCAGGTTTACAATTTCTTTTTTAAAAGTTATGTAAATAAACTTCATGCTTTATCAAAAAAAAAAAAGTAATGTGGAAGCAAGCATGAACTTCAAAAACATTTTTTAGTAAACCCGTTGCCTTAATTTTTTAAGTAAATAAACTTCATGCTTAATAAAAAAAAAAAAGTAATGTGGAATTGTCAAGTTCACATTCATTTTTTCAATTAAGCATGAAGTTTATATACTTAAAAAAATTGCCTTAAAATGATTAAGTGAGCAGTTTTTACAGCACAGGATGAGAATGTGACACTGACCGCTTCTGCTGTGAAAGTGTGTGTGTGTGTGTGTGTGTGTGTTCTTCACCTCTTTCTCAGAGCCCAGTCTCTTGGTGTAAGCGGCTTCTTTAAAGCACTGCATGCACACGGCGTTCAGCTTCACCACACTCTCCGCTACAGGAACCAGATTCAGGATATTACCGAAGGGCTGCGCAGACACAAGGGTCAAAGGTCATCAGCAGCGCTCAGAATAAAATGTGTGTCAAATGATCAAATTTATATATTAATAACATAACTTGTATTAAAAAAATACACGTGAAAATATATAGCATAGCGAAATATATAGTATTGTAAAACAAATAAAATGATAAATTATAAATGTAATTAAATATTAAATGCATTTATATACATAGCTAAAATACACGCATATTTATATTACATTTTACTAGCATAAATTAGATTTATACTCATTTCATTTTACTATTTTATTTGTTTTTATTGCTGTTATTTTACTGTCTATAAGTGCATTTAATATTAATTACATTTATAATATTTTATATATACATTATCAATTTATTTGTTTTTATTTAACGATATATATATATATGGAAGGGTTGAAGAGCATAAACAGCTGTGCTCTACCAGGCAAACGGTGTACGAGGTTTCTTATAAGCTGTAAGCGTTAATAAGTTCATACATCAGGAAATGGTTGGGAGTTCTGCCTCAGCAGAGTGGGACTTTATAGTAAAGGAGTATTGCAGCTGCCAGTCTCTGCTTTAACCGAGGAGTTTAAGTGTGCCAAGGTCAGACTGGAAATGACTTTAGCAGAGTCACGTGACAAATGTGTAAGGGAGGCAGCCCCTGTGGTAAAAACTGGTAGAAAGTGGTCAGCAAAGAAATCTGTAGTAGAGGCAAAGGCTGACCTTCAAATTGGGGATATCGTGGGACAGGTACAGCATGGAAGAGGGGGTTTTGGGCTCAGTTTAGCTCCTCCTAAATGGCACAAGGCAGGCCCAGCTCAAAGGAGGAAGCTGGTAGTCAACGAGGTGCGAAAGCAGGAGGAGAGGATGAGATGTATAAAGGCCATTTCCCAGGCCAAGCAGGGAGAGTGGATGAGATGGGAGAGTGTGGAACAACGCAAAATGGGCTGGCAAGACCTTTGGTCAATGGAAGAGAGTAGGATCAGTTTCCTTATCAGGTCACCATATGATGTTCTCCCATCACCGCAGAACCTAAACCTCTGGGTAGGAGAGGATCCCTCTTGTCCTCTGTGTTCATCACCTGCCACATTAAGGCACATTTTGACAGGATGTAAGGTGGCTCTTAGCCAAGGTCGGTTTACTTGGCGGCATGACCACAGGGATTAAAGTGGAAAAAAATCTTCTAACTGAACTTTTTTCAGGCCAAGGTATATTCCTTTAACTTTATTTACATAGTCGAGACCAATAGCGTTTTAAGGGGAGATGTTTTAAACAGCTTTAATATTGCCTGTTTGCGTATTTTAAAAGCCATTTTAATCTATGAAAAAGAATTACTTAGCTTGACAAATAATTAACCATCTACATAACTTTTCAGTGCATGTTTTTATTTATTTTATAAGACCAAACATGCTATATTAATATATAGTTTGTTCCATGGCAAATCGTTTTGGCTGAGGGCAAAGTGAAGTTTCATAACTTTATATATTTAGGCTATTTAACTTTAGTCAGCTCTCTAATAGGCTACAATGTTAATGTTTGACTGAATTGTTTGCTTTATTGCTCCATGTATAGCTTCTTATAGCCTACCTATTACTTATACTTTTATACTGGATATTATTGATCATTAAAACTGACATTTAACAAAAAGAGACAGGGTTGTGTAATGTTATATATTCTAAAATGTATAAAATATTTATATATATTTTACTATGCATTCTCTTCACTGTATGTGTACATGTATAATAAAATAAAACGATACAACCCTATCTCTGTTTGTTAAATGTCAGTTTTAATGATCAATAATGTTTCATATTTTTAAAATGAAAACAAAAAGCAGCAGGGTTGTGTTTTATATTTTGTGTTGTTATAAATATATGCAGTGAAGATAATCAATGTGCGTTGCCAGAACTACATTTGTGTGGGCAATGTGTTTATGATAAAATGTTCATTTATAATGAAAAGAGGTGTTTTATATGCATTTCGTTTTATTGTTGATGAAAAGAGGCAGAGTTGTATTTTATACCATATTTCGTTTTATTGTTGCCTAAAATATACATAAAGAGATAACCGGAGTAGCAGAGCGAGCTGAGTGACGCGATCAAGAACACCGCGGTTCCGTTTGCAGAATAACCGGACTCGCGTCCTCGGGAGTTAGTTCATCTGAGTCGAACTTGGCAAGTCTGAACTACCAAGGACGCAAGTCCGAAGTTTGCGTAGGTTACTTGGTATTGAGAAACGGCCAATATTGACCCGCGTTCTGTTTTCTAGAATGCGCCAAGTTGAGTGTGAAACAAGACCAACGCTGCGGGCGGCTCCGGGAACAAACACACTCGAATTCGGACCGCAATAAACCAGCTGTAGTCTGACATGAACTTCTCCAAAAGTGAACACGGAGCAGTTTGTCCGTGCGCGGGATTTGAAAACCCGGAGTGGACCAAAAGCGAAGCGATTACAAAATGCTTAAAGTGGAGAGAGGAACGTGCATTCGCTCCAATCCAGGCTTTATCACATCCTCCTCAGCAGGGTGAATACACCTCGTCTTTCCTTAATTTAAGACCTATGCAAACTAAAATTAAGACATTTATCACACTATTTGAGAAACGAAAGCCTATTTACGGCCTTAAAATTATGAAACGTGAATTTAAGGCATGGACAGACGGAAATCCGTCCTAGACTCGGTGCAATGGACGGAAATCCGTCCTAGACTCGGTGCAATGGACGGAAATCCGTCCTAGACTCGCTGCAATGGACGGAAATCCGTCCTAGACTCGCTGCAATGGACGGAAATCCGTCCTAGACCCGGTGCAATCGGCGGAAATCCGTCCTAGACCCGGTGCAATCGGCGGAAATCCGTCCTAGACCCGGTGCAATCGGCGGAAATCCGTCCTAGACTCGGTGCAATCGGCGGAAATCCGTCCTAGACTCGGTGCAATCGGCGGAAATCCGCCCTAGACTCGGTGCAATCGGCGGAAATCCGCCCTAGACTCGGTGCAATCGGCGGAAATCCGTCCTAGACTCGGTGCAATCGACGGAAATCCGTCCTAGACTCGGTGCAATCGGCGGAAATCCGCCCTAGACTCGGTGCAATCGGCGGAAATCCGTCCTAGACTCGGTGCAATCGACGGAAATCCGTCCTAGACTCGGTGCAATCGGCGGAAATCCGCCCTAGACTCGGTGCAATCGGCGGAAATCCGCCCTAGACTCGGTGCAATCGGCGGAAATCCGTCCTAGACTCGGTGCAATCGGCGGAAATCCGTCCTAGACTCGGTGCAATCGGCGGAAATCCGTCCTAGACTCGGTGCAATCGGCGGAAATCCGTCCTAGACTCGGTGCAATCGGCGGAAATCCGCCCTAGACTCGGTGCAATCGGCGGAAATCCGTCCTAGACTCGGTGCAATCGGCGGAAATCCGTCCTAGACTCGGTGCAATCGGCGGAAATCCGTCCTAGACTCGGTGCAATCGGCGGAAATCCGCCCTAGACTCGGTGCAATCGGCGGAAATCCGCCCTAGACTCGGTGCAATCGGCGGAAATCCGCCCTAGACTCGGTGCAATCGGCGGAAATCCGTCCTAGACTCGGTGCAATCGGCGGAAATCCGTCCTAGACTCTGTGCAATCGGCGGAAATCCGCCCTAGACTCGGTGCAATCGGCGGAAATCCGTCCTAGAATCTGTGCAATCGGCGGAAATCCGTCCTAGACTCTGTGCAATCGGCGGAAATCCGCCCTAGACTCTGTGCAATCGGCGGAAATCCGTCCTAGACTCGGTGCAATCGACGGAAATCCGTCCTAGACTCGGTGCAATCGGCGGAAATCCGTCCTAGACTCGGTGCAATCGGCGGAAATCCGTCCTAGACTCGGTGCAATCGGCGGAAATCCGTCCTAGACTCGGTGCAATCGGCGGAAATCCGTCCTAGACTCGGTGCAATCGGCGGAAATCCGTCCTAGACTCGGTGCAATCGGCGGAAATCCGTCCTAGACTCGGTGCAATCGGCGGAAATCCGTCCTAGACTCGGTGCAATCGGCGGAAATCCGTCGTAGACTCGGTGCAATCGGCGGAAATCCGTCCTAGACTCGGTGCAATCGACGGAAATCCGTCCTAGACTCGGTGCAATCGACGGAAATCCGTCCTAGACTCGTGCAATCGACGGAAATCCGTCCTAATCGGCGGAAATCCGTCCTAATCGGCGGAAATCCGTCCTAGACTCGGTGCAATCGGCGGAAATCCGTCCTAGACTCGGCGCAATCGACGGAAATCCGTCCTAGACTCGGTGCAATCAATGGAAATCTGTCGTAGCGACGGAGAACTTTAACCCCTGTGACCAAGTATTGCGATGTTTGGCTTTAGCATTGGAAGACAAGCGTAGTATGACCAATAAGCTGCCGCCTGTTCTAGCAAAACATTACACACAGAAGACAATATTCCTCCGCCCAGGCGAGCAACCACCAAGAAAAGGTGCTAACACCAATTCTCGCCCAGGACAACTGGAAGCTGCTAGGGACTGGAAGATGCTGGCTGATCTTGATCAACGGCTTATTTTTCCACCTGAGATTGCCACCACTAACCTACGACCAGATATTGTTTTGTGGTCTGGATCAGCACGCATTGTTCAACTGATAGAGTTAACAGTGCCATGGGAGGATGCGGTAGATGATGCATATGAGAGGAAGAAACTGCGGTATGCTCATCTGGCCACTGAAGCAGAACAGTGAGGATGGAGAGTCCAGGTTTATCCACTGGAAGTGGGTTGTCGAGGTTTTGTGGCACACTCTACAACCCGGTTCCTCAGAGACGTCGGATTCAGTGGTCAAGAGTTGCGTCGCACGGTAAAGAACTTATCTGAAGCAGCAGAGCGGAGCAGCAACTGGCTGTGATTGAGACGGAAAGATTCTAGATGGCTGAGTACAGGCCGCCATGCTACGGTTTCTTGAAAACTTGAGTCTGTTGGTTTATTTGTATAGGTTGTATAGTATTTACAGTCATTACGTTCCTGTGTATATTTCGTGAATGACGGGTGGTTGGGCAGATATTGTGTTTTGCAGTAGGTGGTATGCCATACGGAACCGTTGCCACTGAAACTGCATATTAACGCACCAGTGGGGCTCGACAGCCTTAGTCAAACGGGTTGGCGCGTATGGTTGGGTTGCGGAGAGATTGTGGTTAGGTCTCAGCAGCAAGAGGGAAGTAGAGGTCAGTAAGCTGGGCTGAGTTGAGTGGGGGACGGAGGGGGGTGACTCTGGGACGCCAGAGTCACTGTCGAGCCCTCTTGAGGTGTCGTGGGCTAGTCGACGAAACACTGAGGACGGAAGGTGCCCACTTGAAGACCCTAGAGATGTCCCCTACTCCGCTCAATCCAGACGGTTGTCATGGGGGAACCGCACTGTGGTTGCAGCCGTTGTGTGTGCTGACGCGTGTTAACACCAGACAGAAGGAGATTTACATCACCATATGGAAAGAAGCGTAAATGGATGGAGAAGCATAGGTTACTGTAAAGCTACGTCTTAGTTGGTGATTATCTTGGCGAAAGCCGAGTACAAATCAGCATGAAGTATTAACATCTACTCTCGTGTAATGGAAATCATTTTTATATCTTTAATTAAAGATTAATAAGGTTAAAGTTTTTTAATCTTTAAACCACCTAATTAGTTTACTTTCTTTATCATTCGTGGATTTGCTTGATCACGTGACATTTCGCGTCAGCATGGCGTCGGTCTCCCGCGCGCGAAACAGGAGAGTAATAATACATTAGATAATTACGTCCCTAAATGAGTTTGTCTCATATTTATATCATATTATGTTGTTATCATACAATATCACATCAGCAAGAGGGCCGTTTTCCCGTGAACAATAGCAAATGTGATATTTATTTTATATAACAGATCAATCATGAACAATAAATGAACATTGTGAGTTACATAAAACAATATTGTCAATATTGTTTGTTTTCCCTGTATTTCGCCGACGAGAATTTCAAGATGAAACCGTCGCAGTCTCAGTGCAACAGACGGCCATGATTATTTTGAGTGAAATCTGCATTTTGAACGAATTATTTTAACGATTCAATGAACAGTTTTTCCTGAATGAATCAGCCGTTTGAACAATCGGTCGAATGAATGACTCACTGAGACAGTGACTTGCCGCCAGTGCGGGTTTAGTTTCACATTTAAATTACCCTTAATTTAAATGTTACAATTAGAAATCAGTTCATATTTAAATATTGAATAAAAAAACAACTCATAGCTTTATTTATGCATTTGTAAATGGAGTGTAAATATGTCAATGCCAGTTCTGATGCTGCTTCTGTGTCACCTCTGCACTGCAAAGATGGATTTTGATTGAATGGTAACAGTGGTATTGTGTTATTATTCTAATCGTTTAATTTGAATGTTAGAATTTGACATAAGAGGTGATGCATACCTCTAAGTTAAAAAAAAAAAAAAAAAAAAAAAAAAAAAGTCAAAATATAGGTGAAAATGCCCCTGGAAATCAATTTAAGGTTGCACATATTGACCGTTAATAAAAACATTAAATTTCTGTCACTGCTGGGAACTGACCACTGCATAGAGTATGAAAAATATGAATATCTTCGTGAGTCAGCTGTCAACAACAGGCCTAAACCAGCCATGGTACCAGCACACACACACCTTTCTCTGGAAGGTTCCATCAAGCGCTGCTACTATGATGATTTTGCCCAGGTTGGCCATTTCTTCACAGAACTCAACTGTGTCTGGAAACTGCAAAACCCAAAGATCTGAATTATTGAAGAACATAAAGCATAACATGAGACTGAGAACATAATAATGATTGACACGTACAAACTGTCCCTCGTCGATGCCGATCACACACGCCTGGAGAGCCAGAGACCGAACATCACTCAGAAGACTAGCAGGAACAGCCTCCATCATGCTCCTGTACACACACACCAGTTACACACACACACCAGTCACACACACACACCAGTCACACACACATGAGTTACACACACATGAGTTACACACACACACCAGTCACACACACATGAGTTACACACACACACCAGTCACACACACATGAGTTACACACACCAGTTACACACACACACCAGTCACACACACACACCAGTCACACACACACACCAGTCACACACACACACCAGTCACACACACACACCAGTCACACACACACACCAGTTACACACACGTTACACACACACACCAGTCACACACACATGAGTTACACACACACACCAGATACACACACACCAGATACACACACACCAGATACACACACACCAGATACACACACACACATCCCAGTTACACACACACACATTCCAGTTACACACACACACACACACCCCAGTTACACACACACACATCCCAGTTACACAAACACACACACACATTCCAGTTACACACACACACACACACATCCCAGTTACACAAACACACACACACATTCCAGTTACACACACACACACACACATCCCAGTTACACAAACACACACACACATTCCAGTTACACACACACACACACACACCCCAGTTACACACACACACATCCCAGTTACACAAACACACACACACACACACATCCCAGTTACACAAACACACACACACATCCGTTACACACACACACACACACACATCCGTTACACACACACACCAGTTACACACACACACACACCAGTTACACACACACACACACCAGTTACACACACACACACACCAGTTACACACACACACACACCAGTTACACACACACACACACCAGTTACACACACACACACACACCAGTTACACACACACACCAGTTACACACACACACCAGTTACACACACACACACACACACACCAGTTACACACACACACACCAGTTACACACACACACACCAGTTACACACACACACACACCAGTTACACACACACACACACATCAGTTACACACACACACACACATCCGTTACACACACACACACACATCCGTTACACACACACACACACACACACATCCGTTACACACACATCAGTTACACACACATCAGTTACACACACATCAGTTACACACACATCAGTTACACACACATCAGTTACACACACATCAGTTACACACACATCAGTTACACACACACACACACACACTGCTTCTTACATGTCATGTGTGGCCATCCCCGTCTGAGAATAGCGAGTGTCTTTGGCGTATTTGATGAGCAAACAGGAATACTGAGCGACCTGGAACCTCCTCACACGCCTCATCAGCTCCGTGCTGGACACACACACACACACACATTAATACTTCACTCACAAAACGCCTTACATCAGGAGTTTCACTGGTTTGAACAAGACTTTATATGCATCAGAAGAAAGTGACACTAGAGTCTCAGATATAAAGAGTGCATTACAGCGCGTGTGTTTACGCTTATATTTAACAATTATCCCCAAACAATGACTTGCTTTTATTATAAACAGAGCTTGTGACGTCAGGAACAGCTAAGCTTAGAAAACTAGGATATCATTTACATAAACAGCACTGGGAGTCTCTGACAACATGAAGGTCAGTGTGAAAACACACACACACACACACACACACACACACTTTTTTTCGCGCTATAATCGTGTTGGCTTTGTTACATTGTAACTGGTCGCGCGCCTGCATCTGCGTTTGCCGCCATTCCGCTGAACCAAAACGCAGTTTACCAGAGTTTTACAGTCATAATTCATATCATTTAATGCATGTAGTGAGGATTTATTCGCTCACCTTTTTCCTGAGAACATCGGTCCGAAAATTACCTGAGAAAATGACAAAGAAATAATGACGTCTTTAATATTTACATTTACAAAATCTTCAAATCCACAACAAAAACGTGTAAAAAAGTTAAACGGTCACGCACCTGGATCTGTCCTGTTGTCTTCCGCGGGGAATTGGGTAAAATCTTCGCTACATTCAAACAATCCATGTTTTTTGTTCTGTTTTTATGGTTATCTCGACATACAGTGTGACTTACAACAGGATTTGAACCTCCCGCCACCGCCAGTTTGTCATTTTATAGTTCCTGCAGCGTCACGTTCTTCAGGACCAATCATGATCGAGGGGGCGTGTATCCGTGAACAGATCTACAAATCAAAATGAGCGCTGATGAGCTCCGGTGATTTGATTGGTCGCCGCCTCTCTAGCGTGTTTCTCAATAATCGACGTCACAGAGGGGGAAGTTCCTCATCTTGAGTAAGCGTTCTGGCGGGAATGTCAAGAAGAGTGCTTTAAAAATAAAGAAAAAGTAATAAAGAGAGCATTAAGTTGATACAGAACAGTTTTTTTGTTGTCTAAATTTTGCGTTTAATACCCACCAATCGTGCACAATTATTATGTGCCAGATTACGGTTGAATGAATGAAGCATCAGGACGTTACACATGACTTTCACATTGTGACGTGTTTTAAACTCTGGTTTTAAAGCATTTAATTATTGACCGTGTGTCAATAACACATGATGATATGAGGTTCCCTCTCTTGTGCAGTTTCAAAGGTCTTGACCAGCAGAAGAGACCATCATGAGCGACTGGACTAAAATGAACACAGATGTAAGTGGTTTTTGTGTGTGTTTTGTGTCAAAGAAAAGAAGCAGTGATGGTTGATTGTGAAATGAGTCCATAAACTACTGAAAATTAATTCTGGCATTTATAAGAGAAATATTTCAAGTGCCAATTTAAATGTTCCACTTAAGTATTTTATTTATTAATAGCTATTTATGTTGTCAAATCAATTAATCGCTATTAATCGCATTTAATATACATGTTTGTAAATGTGTGTATGTATGTATATATATATATATTTACAGACATATGCAAGTATATACAAACTTGGATGAAATGTTAGATTATAAATAGATTATAATAGATTAATTTATAGATTATAAATTATAAAGAATTACTTTTGATCACAAGCACTTGTCAAACTTTCTATCTGTGATATAAAAACTGCTTATTTACATAATTATTAAAATAAAAAAATCTAAATTATGACACTAAAAAGTTATAATTTTGACATTAAAAAATCATGTGATAGAATTATAATTTCGACATAATTTTGACTTTGTCATTTCAACTTTTGTCACAATTTTGAAATTTTATGTCATATTTATAACTTAGTCATGCGGTAAGCCTATAGGGTAACCCGAGGTTTACCGCAGTCCGCCGGATCCAGGCCGTATCCGGATCTGATGAAGGACCTGCGCCTGAACACGGCAACAACGCATCCCTGAAGTGTCACGAGTCTCCCCTGTGAACGCCTCCTTCCCTTCACTGCAGAGATTAATATAAATATTTATATATTTTTCTTCAAGACCCGCACCTT
The DNA here is from genome assembly GCF_051911475.1 of Siphateles boraxobius. Lineage (NCBI taxonomy): Eukaryota > Metazoa > Chordata > Actinopteri > Cypriniformes > Leuciscidae > Siphateles > Siphateles boraxobius. Next base: position 263,985 of record NW_027508870.1, read on the forward strand.
GGAACTTATTTGAAGGTTTGCGTTCTCGAGACGCCAGGCACTGTTGTTGTGTGAATGAGCGGCCGGATCGCATTAAGGGTTTTCTGTTAGAACGGTGTGTGTTAGCGGCCACTAAGTTAATAACTAATGGTCTTTGCAACAGAAGTGAATTAATCAAAACTAACTTCAGCTGGACTATAACTTTATTCTGGAGCTGCTGTAAAGCCAAAACAATCTCTATTAATTTAATCTCGCTTTGATAGGGTATTATGTGCAATTTATACTTTTTTTTATTAGTATATGAAACTGTATGCAACAGTAAACGTTTCAAACATTACCTCACTACACTGTTATAATAAATATGACTATTAATTTTATAAAAATCCTAACTTTTAGTAGCCCAATAAAAAATAGTCAAGAGAGATGTGAAAAAATCGCATCCAAGTACTCAAGGTTAATTTATTACACTGGAAATGGTGCATTGCATTATGTGTTAAATATAAAATAGATCATCCTGGTATTCCATACATACAGAAATTCACATATTGTGCACTGTATACTTGATTTTTAGTTTTTTGGGGATCACAGGATATACAAGTATCACACACACAAAACATAGGATAAGAAACTTGAGGTAGAGCAAGGCAATAAAGTACATTTTCAAACAAGATACAGTAAGATATAGTCTACTAAAAGAGTTGAAATTAAACATACAGTACATGTATAAAAATAAATAGAAATAACATGAAAAAAATAACCTTCAGGAAATCAGTAGGTCTGTATGATTGTTCCATGTTGCAGTATTTACGAGAGCAATGTTATTGCTAGGATGTGTTGTAATGACAGTGTCCTGCCAGCAGGGGTCGCTGCGCGCGCATGAGTCTATTTATCTGTGAGCTCGAGCTTCAGTGCCTCATGTTCAGTACTCACTCAGCCACGTGTGTTCGACAGGAGCTCGCGCTTCTGTACTCACTCAGTCACGTGTTTTCCTCAGGAGCTCGAGCTTCAGTACTCGCCGAGTCGCTGGTCCCTCAGGATGTCCGCGGATGACGTCATCAGAGCCCACGTGGCCGCTTTAAAATCAGGTGAGCCGCGTTTGTGGGGAAGCTGTGTGTGTGTGTGGGGAAGGAGGACGATTTTACTTCATTTTATTCATGAAGCACAGGGAAATGCCTCATCTTCATCTAAATACACGTCACAGATGCTCCTCAGGAGGGAAGCAGCGTGTAAAAGAGCTGTGAGCACGTGACCTACATCTGTGACTGTTTACATGCGTTTTGGTCCAATAATACTGAATTTAGAGGTGTGTGTGTGTGTGTGTGTGTGTGTGCTGCAGGCACAGAGAAAGCTCGAGCTGTCACTCAGGCTTTGATTGACGTGCCATATGGTGAAGGTGACAGAGAGAAACTGGATGTTTACCTTCCCAGCAGCCCCAGTCCAGGTGTGTTACAGTTATTGTAATCCGTCTAGAAGAATTACATAACAAACGTTATTTTTGTTTTATTAATATTTTAAATGAGCTTTTAGTTTTATTTTGTCATGTTTATTTTAGTTTAAAGTCCCCCTGTAGTCATTTTATCCCTTTAAACTCATCTTTGATCACTAAAATTACATATTTAAGCATTTTTTCCTGAAGCAAATGTCTTCATGCCTTTAAATATCCTGAATGTAACTCGACACACGCTTGCCTCATTTAGTTTTCTCGGTTCTATGAATATGCAAATGAGCCCCGCCTCCACTCACTCACTCACTCACTCAGCTCAGAGAACCACTCGTTGACGATCACACGTTGATCTGATTGGTTACAAGGTAGTTTGTGACGTCAGAAACACCAGCGATTTCAAACCGTGTTTTTGAGACTGTCTTTGGTTCACTGCAGTTTTAAGGAGAAGACTTGATTTTCAACACAGGGAGACTTTAATTTTTAGTCATTTCGTTATGTGCTTTTATTATAATAATTTTTTTAAATATTACTATTTAGGTTAAGTTTTTATTTATTTCCAGTTAATAATTTGAGTGCTTCAGCATAAACCTTTTTTTTCAGTTTGGCCATGGCAACATTTCTTATTATCTTTTGATTTCTTTTTTTAAATAATATACATTTTATTTCAGCTATAAAAGTTTTTAATAGTTTTAGTTAACGATAATAACCCTAATAATAATAATCACAAATTTAACTGTCTTTAGGTAGTTTGGTTTGTTTATAGAAAATGGTATTTGCATTTTCGGGTTGTTATTCTAACCTGTTATTAAAAAGAACTGTATTATATGTTAGATTCAGATGTGTTAATAAATCATACTCTACGTCAAAGAGTGAATTACATGTACTTTCAGAAACATGTTACTGTATATAATGCAAATTAGCATATTAAAAAGCTAATCCAGTTATTTTTAGTAGCATAATTTGAATGGCTATTAATGGCATTTAAATTTTAAATACTGTTACGGTAAAATATGTACTAAAATAATATTTTTTATATATATATATCAGGACGTTTCTAGATGTTTTTGTTGTGAGATTGACTCATTGAGGCCTGTAATGTCTGTCTGCTGCTGAATGTGTGTTTTTCTCTCATTATCAGGTTATTATTACTGATTCTCCGTCGAATGTGTTTCAGATCTGCCGCTGGTGATTTACTTTCACGGAGGTTACTGGCAGTTTCTCAGGTCTCTTCCCTCGCTTTCTTTGCTTATTTCCGTGACCAGGGACATTGTCATGTGATTTCCGTGTCAGAGCCTTACGTTTGTATCGTGAGCATGTGACTCTGAACTGATGATTGTTGTGTAATAAAATAATCAGCATGAATTTGTGCTATCGTTAACTAGTGAAAACCCATTGTTAAATCATAATGGTGTTTAAATATGCAACAAATGTCAAGTTCACATTACGTCGACACTTTCTGTAAGAATAGTCATCCTGTCCTGTTATGATGAAACAACCATACATGCATTAAAACTTAATCAGGCCAATAAGAGACTACTAACTTACATTTGGAATTTAAATGCACTCAAGTTGTCATTTTAATTTAAATTCCAAAAAAGCCATAATTTTTTTTTTGTTACTTAAAAATAAACGATGATTGAAATACAACATGTAACTTGAAGTACTAAAATAACGAAAGCATATATACATATATAAATTAAAAGATAAAATAAAATTGTAAAACTTTTTTTAAAATTACTAAAACTTAAAGCTTTAAATAAATTTTAAAAAAAAATTTTTAATTACTAAAACTTAAAGCTTTAAATAAATTATAAATAAATGTAAAAAATAAACTGTAAAAGCATTTTTTTATATTACTAAAACTTAAAGCTTTAAATGAATTAAAAATTAAAAACTTTTTTAAAATTACTAAAACTTAAAGCTTTAAATAAATTATAAATAAATGTAAAAATAAAATTTAAAAACTTTTTTTTTAAATTACTAAAACTTAAGCTTAAATTTAAATGAAAAATAAAAATATATATGTGTCAATAATTCTAAATATGAATAAGCCCCATACAGTATGTCAGTGTTATGAACTGTGTGTTTCCCGGGTCCCAGTAAGGACGAGTCCGGGTTCCTGGCCCCCCCGCTGGTCCAGAAGGGTGCCGTCGTGGTCGCCGTGGGTTACAGCACCGCTCCTACAGGTACGACTGCAGAGGATCATGGGAAACGGATGCGTTTTGTTTCTGTGCGTCCCAATTCGCATACTATCCGTATTCGAAAATAGAATCAGTATGTCCCAAATCGTAGTATGTTGAAATGTTTTTTCGGTCAGAATCCGACGTGCAGATCCGTGAACACGCTAACGGCTAATATTGCCCACAACCCACCGCGAGTTGGACGAGGATTCGGTTAGAACTACAAACACGAATAAAAAGTGTTAAAAAAAACTACAGACATGGAGGACGTGCGAGTCCGGCGGTTATGTAGAGAGGATTAGATAAAGGGGTTTGAGTGATTCATTATCAGTATCTAAAATGACGAAAAATGTATTTATTCAACGTTGTCTACATTATATTGCATCTCCAGCAGCATTGTGAACTTTTGTAAAGATACGTTTAGCCATTACCTTTTAAATGCATCATTATATTCAAATTGCGTCTCCGCATGAAATAGGAAATTAAATTAGATTGAATGGAGGGTTGTAACTGTGAAAGATGATTGACAGGTCAGTTTAAGCAGTAACTAAGCAACAGAGCTGTCCGTTAAAGATGACGAAGTAGTTTGTCCCAAAAGCTTTTGCTATACACTCAAAAGTATGTACTTTTTCTTCACAAAAAGAGTACATACTTTTAGGTCGTAGTATAAGTAGACTAATTGGGACGCAGCGTGTGTGTGTGTGTGTGTGTGTGTGTGTGTGTGTGTGTGTGTGTGTTTTTAAAAAATTGCGTCATCGTCCACCTTTAAGTGGGCCCATAGCCCTCACATATTTAAAACAGTAATATCCTATACTAAACCTAAACTAATCTTGACACAATATATATCATTTGAAAGCTTACAATCTGATTTTCAAAGTAAATTATAGAGGAGACATAATTTATCAATTTGCAACAAGAATATTTTTATACTCCTAAGGCGTGTTCAGACAATGGTAGACTCATGCCAAGAGTTCAAAACAAAACATCAATTAATTTTTTTTTAGAAAAAAAGGTCTGAAACTTTTAAATATAAAGAAAAAATGTAATAGATTCACCATTTGTGATGTGGCTGCAAGCTATAACGCTCATATGTGGTCTTTTTATGTGTTTATTAGAGGTTGAATTCATATCAAAATCTGCCAGACTTCCCATACTACTTGTGAATAGGATGTCTACTTCATAAATTGTTTGAAAATTGTTGAAATAATGGTTCAGATCACTCAAAACACATGGAAATGGATGCGCCCTTATATGTGCAGTAATGGAGTCTGGTGTTCTAGTGGAAGAGTGTGTTACTGCGCCCACACACACTCTCACTGAAAGCTCAGTTTTTGGGATATCAACCTAAAATTTGAAACACAACTTGTTCAGAATTTTGATTTTCTAGCAGTTTTAGAGTCCACCAGTTTTAAAAAATATATATTTTATATAAAATATGAATAATTAAATGTTTACATTGTACATTTTCATAAACTCAAACTTCTATAATTTTTTTCTTTTTCACTTTCTTAATTTATTTCACTTCTAAAAAAATGTGACAAATGTCTTCTTTAAAACAAGACCAATCTTACATTTATATTCCAATGCATTCTTGAATTATAACCATTTAAGTTCAGAATGTGCATTATCATGACTAAGGGATCAATAATACTGTTGAACATTAAATGTACCCAACTAAGCAATGTGTGTGTGTGTGTGTGTGTGTGTGTGTGTGTGTGTGTGTGTGTGTGTGTGTGTGTGTGTGTGTGTGTGTGTGTGTGTGTGTGTGTGTGTGTGTGTGTGCAGGGAACATGGACCTGATGGTGTCTCAGGTGCGCAGGAGCGTGGCGTCTGTGATCCAGCAGTATTCGCACATCAGGTGTGTGTTCATGCGTCAGGTAGAGAGGTGGCTGATGGGAAGCCTGTGCTCATGCTGTTCTCTGTGCTTCTCAGCGGGCTTTACCTGTGTGGGCATTCTGCGGGAGCACACCTGGCCGCCATGGTTCTGTCCACCGATTGGTCCGAATACGACATTTCCCCGCAAATCAAAGGTGTGGATATTAAATATTAAACACCCTCTCAGTTTTACTGTAGCCCTTATTCACACACTTATTATCCCGGTGAAGCCTGACTTATTTGTTAAATGAAATTGGTTTATTTATCCTTTAGACAAAATATATATAAATAAAAATAAGTTTGCATTTGGATTTTTTTTATCCATCAGAATTGTATAGCTCATATAGTCGGATATAGTGAGAATATGGAGGAAAAAACAGCTTAATTTTATTTAGAGACTTATTATCCCTGTACAGCCTGACATATGGAATATATATCTTTTTTTGCTAAATGGAACAGTTTATTTACCCTTCAGACAAAATAAATATATATATATATATATATATATATATATATACAAGAAGTTTAAAAAATGTATTTTGTGGTTTCATATTTGATCCATCAGGGTTTTATGGCTCATATAGTTTGATATAGTGAGAAAAAACAGCTCTATTTTATTTAGAGACTCAAACTGAGCAAAAATATGATATTTGCTGCAGATGCTGATATTTATATGCACTGAAAGTGCTGAAATTCTGATGCTTGTAATGTAAATCAGTGAGATCTTTATAGCAGATATTTACATAAAATGCATATAAATATCAATATCTGACAATAATATGTCTTAGTAAAATGATATTTAAATGCGTCGATTTATGATCAAAGCTCTGTGGTTTTTAAACACAATGCAATACAACGATGATTGAGAGATGAACAAATAATCCTTCCTCAAAAGCCCGATGATCATATTTGATACTCATGATTTTTCTAATAAATGATGATTATAATCAATAAACCTGCTTCAGTCCAGCTGAAATATTACTAACAATATCAAAGTTATTCTTGCGTTTACTTGATAAAATCAGTGTAGATTGACAGCAGAAAGACTCGTGAAGCTCGAGCTGAAGGAGGACGTTTGTACAATTATACTAAAAGACTTTTACTTGATAAAAGAGTCTAAACTCTCAGTCAGACACAGAAGGACTGGAGGAGATTGTGTGAAAATATCATGTTGATTATTTAGGGGTGTGTATCAAATATAATACAGTAGTTTTAAAGAGTTGTAAAGTTTGTTTGTGCATCTTTTTTTCACTCTTGGTTTGATATTTACTCATCAAATGCAATCATATTCAGACATTAAGTGTGATTTCAGTGACTCTGGAGGCTTTTCTGCTCTTGTTTGTGCTGTCAGGTGCTGTTCTGGTCAGTGGCGTTTATGACCTGCAGCCGATCCTGTCCACATACGTGAACGAGCCGCTGAAGATGAACGAGTGAGTGTCTTCCATGCAAGGCCTTTGAACACACAACTATAAGATGCTGGTGTTTAGGGCTGTCACAACGCCTGAAAAGCTAAAATCGAATTTCTTTCTTAAATCTTAGCAAAATTCGAATTATATTCGAATTTTAAAGGCAATACTTGATAATGTTAGAGAAAAAAAGTTCTGTATTGTCTCATGTGTCCACAAGAGGGCGCAATAAGCAAATATAAACCAAATCAAGCATCGCATCTTTTATTGAAATTAAATGACATTCACTTTTTAAAGTGCATTAACTTTTTAGTCAATTGTTCTTAAATAAAATATAATTTCCTTAATGTGCATGCACGGAAAATTAGGTTCCAATAGTGGATAAAACGTCTCTGGTTACTGGTTATGTAACCTCGGTTCCCTGAAAGGCAAGGAACGAGACATTACGAATGTCGTATATGGGAACTCCTCTCATCCTTCACTTCCGCTGAAATCTTATAGGCTAACGCCAGCGGAGCTGGCAAATTCACGCGAATATGCAAATACTGACACCTCGTAGCAGTATAAAGCAAGTGTAGCGTCAATTCCATTCAGAATCGAATGAAACGATAAAACAATAGCGAACACGGTGGCGTGCGTAATGTCTCGTTCCTTGCCTTTCAGGGAACCGAGGTTACATAAGTAACCGGAGACGTTCCCTATCAAGGCTACGGAACTTCGACATTACGAATGTCGTATATGGGAACAGTATAGAATCCCGCCGTGGCAGCCAAAACAAACCACTGACACAGATCCAAAAACCCAAGACCGCCCTCCCAGTTTGCAAGCCTCCGATAGGCTGAGATTGGCCAATAGCGAACCTCTAACCTCTGATAGGCCCAAAGGGACCAATCACAAGCTTACAAAACACTGCCAGAATTTGCATATCCCGAGCAGTATAACCGGGGAAAGTTTGCACTGACGATCAACAGGGCAACAACAACAGTAAGAGAAGGCCAACGCATAGCGTTGGCAACAGTAAAAACACACAAAAGCACAGAACAACTCATGAGCAAAGCGCGGAGCAGCTCTAAATGATGTGTACACAATCAACTCACCGAAAGCAATTGAGACGCTACAGAGGGCAAATCCAACTTATAAAACCTGGCAAACGTGTTCTGAGAAGATCAGCCAGCCGCAAGACATAAATCCTGAATAGACATCCCTTTAGTCCAGGCCCACGAGGAGGCCACCGCCCTAGTCGTATGAGCCTTGACGTTAAGGGGGCATTCCTGCCCCAGGCAATCATAAGCCAAAACAATAGCGTCCACAATCCAGTGAGCAAGCCTCTGTTTAGAGACTCCCCGTCCCTTGTTGCACCCGCCAAAGCACACAAACAGCTGGTCCGAATCCCGAAAAGCAGCCGAGCGAGAAATGTATTCCCGAAGTGCTCTGACTGGGCAAATAGCACTCTGAGCATCCGAACCCTGAGAGGTTGATGGCTCAGCAGACAGTGCCGGCAGAGAAACTATCTGCACTCTGAACGGGGTATTGAGCGACTTAGGGACATAGCCCGGCCTCGGTCTGAGAGTTACATTACAGTTTCCCGGCCCAAAGCGAATACAATCTTCACTTACAGAGAAAGCCTGTAAATCCCCAACCCGCTTCGCCGAAGCGAGAGCGAGAAGCAGCGCCGTTTAAACCGAAAGCTCCTTAATGGCAATAGAAGCTAAGGGCTCAAAAGGCGGTCGTGACAATGCCTCCAAGACCAAAGCTAAATCCCACGGCGGCACCGAAGGTGGCTGTGCAGGGCGTAATCTCCTAGCTCCCTTGAGGAACCGGGTCACCGACGCATGTCTGCCGATAGACTGTCCGTCAACATGGGGGTGAAATGCTGCAATAGCGGCCACATATACCTTCAGAGTGGATGGAAGATTCCCTTCATCCATCCTGTGCTGAAGAAAGCGCAGAATAACCGACACAGAGCAGTTCGTTGGGTCTATACCGTCATCCTGACACCATTTTGAGAAAACACCCCACTTAAGAGCGTACAGGCGCCTGGTGGACGGGGCTCTTGCTTCCGCGATGGTTTTCAAAACTCGCGAGTGTACCGCATCCCGCCCGCTCAGCGACCCTGCAGCGGCCACACATGAAGGCTCCACAGTCCGGGGCTGTGATGCCAGATCGTTCCGTTCGCCTGAGACAGCAGGTCCTTCCTGAGCGGAATCTCCCATGGCTGCCCTGCCAGTAACTCCACCAAATCCGCGAACCAAGGCTGATTCGACCAGTTCGGGGCTACCAGAGTCACCAAAGCCTTCTCCTCCCTGATTTTGCACAACACCATGGGCAAGATTTTCACCGGAGGAAAAGCATAGAGACATCCTTTCGGCCACCGCGCAGTTAGCGCGTCCATCTCCCGAGGGGAACGGGACAGCAAAAAGAACATCTGACAATGCGTGTTCTCGCTCGTCGCAAAGAGGTCGACCTCTGCCCTGCCGAAACGATTCCATCTCAGCTGAACCGTCCCGGGGTGAAGCCTCCATTCCCCTTGAGGAATCCCGCTCCTCGAGAGCATATCCGCTCCCCATCCGGTGGACGAAGCGTCCGTCAGGATCTCCACGCGCCGCGTCACTAAACCCATAGGGACGCCGGAACTGAAGAGATCTGGGTTCTTCCACCGGGCCAGGGCGCGGGCGCATCCGCGGGTGACCATAATGCGCTTGTGGCCGGAATACCACGCACTCGGGGGAACGCGCGTTTTCAGCCAGTGTTGAAGCGGTCTCATATGCAGCAGCCCCAGATGACACACTGAAGAAGCCGCTGCCATCCATCCCAATAGCCTCTGAAATTCCTTCAGTGGGACGAGCTTGCCAGGTCTGAAGAGACCGAGAGAAGAGCTCAGAGCCTCCACTCGCTCGGGGGAGAGGCGCGCTCTCATTCTCACCGAATCCAAGCATACTCCCAGGAAAGTGGAAGTCTGCCTCGGTGTGAGCACACTTTTCTGGAAGTTCACCCTCAAACCGAGCGTCTCCAAGTGACGAAGGAGGACTTCCACATGGCTGACCAGCGTTTCTATCGACTGCGCGAGAACCAGCCAGTCGTCCAGATAATTCAAAACGATCTGAGGGGTGAAAGTGCCGCGTCTATGCATTTAGAAAATGTTCGAGGAACGAGGGCTAGCCCAAACAGAAGCACCGTGTATTGGTACACCGAATTCTCGAACGCAAACCTCAGGAATCGCCTGTGACACTTTACTATCTGGATATGAAAGTAAGCGTCCTTTAAATCCACAGAAGCGAACCAATCCCTGGGGCGAATTTGCGCTAGGATTTGCTTCAGAGTAGTCATCCTGAAGGCGCGCTTGTGAAGCGCTCTGTTGACAGGTCTCAGATCCAGTATAGGGCGGAGACCCCCTCCTTTCTTCGGCACTACGAAGTAGCGGCTGTAGAACCCGCTCTCCCGCTCGCTCGGGGGAACCGGTTCTATCGCTTCTTTCTCGAGCAGGCTGCACACTTCCTGCCTCAGTACGTGAGCGCTTTGGGGCAAAGTTAATGACTGAATTACGCCGCGAAAGCGGGGTGGCCTGCGTTTGAACTGAAGTGTGTACCCGTGCCGAATTACATTCAACACCCACGGCGAAATGCCCGGAATAGCTTCCCACGCTGTCAGGGAATGACTGAGTGTGGGCCGAACTAAACCTGCGGTCATCGCCGCTATGTGAGGGGTGGGAATGGACTCCTTGCGCTTCCCGCGAGGTGCCTTTATAGTTAATGACCGTGACTCTGCGCTGCTCGAAGGCAGGGTGGGTAACACAGTGTGTGGTGCAAGAGGGGAAAAAAGCTCTGTTTGAGAAGAAGTAATTTTCTTTATTTTTGAACAACATACAACATTCACAACATGACTGCACGTGTCGCTCGCAGAACGCTGAGGGACCACGTGCTCTCGAGCGCCTTCGCTTGGACGCGGGGCCATCCTGGCGCTCTCCTCTCCTCTTGCCCGAGCCGTCAGGACGACTGCTTGGGTCTCGCCGAGGACGAGGTGGGCTTCCTGCGCGGGCTCCTCTGAGCCGGCCTCTTGTTTCCGGCTCCATGCCACTGTCCGCTTCGGCCCTTACGGGCACCCGGTCCCGGGCGGGGCGCTGACTGACGCCTGGCATCGGCGCCCTCCGAGGAATCATGTGGCTCATCGCCTTCGCCTTCTTCTGTGTCTCGGAGTACCGCTCGGTTACCTTCTCCACGGCGTCTCCGAACAGGCCTGCAGGGGAGATCGGTGCATTTACCAGTTTCTTCCTGTCCGCCTCCTGCAAGTCAGACAGGGTGAGCCACAGGTGTCTGTGGAGGACCACCAGATACCCGATCGAACGGCCAATTGCCTGGGCCGAGCGCTTTGTGGCCAGGAGCGCGAGGTCCGTGGCCGAACGGAGATCCCGGATGGCGTCAGCGTCGACAGAGGCGGCACCATCCAGAGACTTCAACTGCTTGGCCTGTGGCACCTGAAGAACAGCCATGGCGTGTAGTGCAGAAACCGCCTCCCCCGCGGCGCCGTAGGCCTTGTTAGCCTGGTGAGCCGTAAACTGCAAGCTCGGGACGGCAGGCTGCGGTCCGAGCCCAGGGCGGGAGCCGACGAGCAGAGATGTGCGGCGACGGTCTCCTCGACAGGGGGGATGCGTAGGTAGCCATGGTCCCCCGCCTCGTCCACCGGTGCAAACATGGCCTGGGTTGAAGTGAGGGTGCGCGCTGATTGCGGGGCCGCCCACGACTTCACCACGTGCTCATGCACGTCAGGAAAGAACGGTGTTCCCCTTTTCGAAGCGGCCTGACGGCGGCTCGATTGGAGGAACCACGTATCCAGTTTGCTCTGAGGTGGTTCATCGGGAGCTTTCCACGATAAATCCAGTTCCTCGACGGCCTTCGAGAGGATACGGAAGAGCTCTTCCTGGAGGTCTGCCGGGGTCTCTTGCTCCGTGGTTGCCAGTGGAGCGGCCTGCTCCGCACCCCAGTCGTTCTCGGAGGCCGACAGGGACATAGAGTCTTCCTCCACACTCGCCCCGAAGGAAACGAAGTCAGCGACCTCGCGAGGGGGTTGAAAGGAGGGGTCGGGGAAACTCACCGGGGGTCGAACCTCGACTCCGCGGTTGGGGGGGCCTGCCAGCGGCTCGGTGGCGGCAGCAGGCCCAATCCCCGCAGCAGCACGAGCTTCGTCCCGCCTGGCCTTGAGGGCTCTGAGGGATATGTCCGCACAGAAGTCGCAGGACCCTCCATCCCTGAGGGCTGACTTTGCATATTCGCGTCAATTTGCCAGCTCTGCTGGCGTTAGCCTATAAGATTTCAGCGGAAGCGAAGGATGAGAGGAGTTCCCATATACGACATTCGTAATGTCGAAGTTCCGTAGCCTTCATAGGGAACTGTGTTTGTGCATCAAAAACCTGAGAAAACATTTCAACACACAGCGTAATGCACTACATGAACACACAACACACAGCGTAATGCACTACATGAACACAGTGTAATGCACTACATGAACACACAACACTACATGAACACACAACACTACATGAACACACAGTGTAATGCACTACATGAACACACAACACTACATGAACACACAGTGTAATGCACTACATGAACACACAACACTACATGAACACACAACACTACATGAACACACAGTGTAATGCACTACATGAACACACAACACTACATGAACACACAACACTACATGAACACACAACACTACATGAACACACAACACTACATGAACACACAACACTACATGAACACACAACACTACATGAACACACAGTGTAATGCACTACATGAACACACAACACTACATGAACACACAGCGTAATGCACTACATCAACACACAACACACAGCGTAATGCACTACATGAACACAGCGTAATGCACTACATCAACACACAACACACAGCGTAATGCACTACATGAACACACAACACACAGCGTAATGCACTACATGAACACACAACACACAGTGTAATGCACTACATGAACACACAACACTACATGAACACACAGTGTAATGCACTACATGAACACACAGCGTAATGCACTACATCAACACACAACACACAGCGTAATGCACTACATGAACACACAACACACAGCGTAATGCACTACATCAACACACAACACACAGCGTAATGCACTACATCAACACACAACACACAGCGTAATGCACTACATGAACACACAACACACAGTGTAATGCACTACATGAACACACAACACACAGTGTAATGCACTACATGAACACACAACACACAGTGTAATGCACTACATGAACACACAGCGTAATGCACTACATAAACACACAACACACAGCGTAATGCACTACATGAACACACAGCGTAATGCACTACATGAACACACAACACACAGCGTAATGCACTACATGAACACACAACACACAGCGTAATGCACTACATGAACACACAACACTACATGAACACACAGTGTAATGCACTACATCAACACACAACACACAGCGTAATGCACTACATGAACACACAACACACAGCGTAATGCACTACAACAACACACAACACACAGCGTAATGCACTACATCAACACACAACACACAGCGTAATGCACTACATCAACACACAACACACAGCGTAATGCACTACATGAACACACAACACACAGTGTAATGCACTACATGAACACACAGCGTAATGCACTACATCAACACACAACACACAGTGTAATGCACTACATGAACACACAACACTACATGAACACACAACACTACATGAACACAGTGTAATGCACTACATGAACACACAACACACAGTGTAATGCACTACATGAACACACAACACTACATGAACACACAACACACAGTGTAATGCACTGTATGAACACACAACAGCAAACTGCCATTCAGAAACACACACTTCTACTCACTACATCTACATATTGATCATCACAAACACCAGACGCTCTTGATCTGAGCGAATGCTGAGCGCTTTCACACACACACACACACAAACACACACACACACACACACACTCACACACACTCACACACTTACTACTCACACACAATCACACACTCACTCTCACACATGTGCAGGTTTGGTCAAGTGTGTCGTTGCACGATTTTTGCCTACAAAGAGTGTTTTCATCAGGAGGAAGAGCCTTTTCCCGCCATTTTTCAGATGAACAATGCAGCCGTATACACTGTACACCGGATAAGCTAACAAACACACACCGCGTCTGTTACGTCATCACCATGTCTCGAGCGCATCTCAACACACTAAAAATTCGAATGCACGTTTTTTGCATTCGATTGTGCCGTTTCTTTAAAGAAAAATTTATTCGACGAATATTCGAAATTTTAATTTGTGCTGCTGTTGTCAGAAACGTTTCCATAAACCCCAGTGATTTTTTTTCAGGGAAGTGGCGTTAAGGAACAGCCCGAGCCACTTCCTGTCGCAGCTCAAAGTCTCGTCTACTTCCTGTGACATCATCGTTGCTGTGGCGCAGAACGACTCGCCCGAGTTTCGGAGGCAGTCGGAGGAATATTTCAAAGTAACGACATTTACTTCCCCACATTATTATTCATGCACAGTATTCATTACTTCAATGAGCTCATTGTTTTGGGCTTAAATTAATACATTGTTTAAATTAATACATTTTTATCTAACTGTGATTTTGTATATGTGCATTCCTGAAATGCATAACTTAGACAGTTTCCTCTGATAACAGATCACTGTAAATTATAATGTAGACTCGTGCATTTTCTGGAAATGATGTGTATTGTGAAAAGCGCTGTACAAATAAATGTGTTTTAAAGTTTGTGTTTTTGATCTTCTAGGCTCTGGAATCTGCCGGTCTTACGGTCTCTTTTGTAGACGTTCCCAACACTGATCATTTCAGCATCATAGAGCAGCTCGTTGATGAGGATTACCTCCTCACACAGGTTTAATCATCATTTATTTTTATTTTTAGCCTGATAAAAGTGTAAAATGCTATTTTTATACTTAATATTTACTTCTGATCGGCATTTCTTCTTATCTCCTGAAGCTCCTGCTAAAGATGATGGGGAAAAGTTGACGATCGTCCAATTACCCAGAATGCATTGCATTGCTGTGAGTTGACCTCAACACAACCTCACTCTTTGTCCAATCAGACACTAATATTAACCGTTTTTATCATTATCTGTGTGTGTGTGTGTGTGTGTCGGTACATTCAGAGCTGTGTAACATTTTCTGCTGCGGTCACATGACTGAACGTCTTTAATATGGTTGTTTTTAAATGTATTTTTAACCATTCATTTGACATGCAAATGTTATTAGTTGTTGATCATATAAAGTCACAAATGAATATAGCAGTTATTTGGCATTTAGTGATTGCACTGGAAATGGTCACTGTTTATTTGGTATTACAAGTACTAAAGTATTCTGTTTGAAGTTTTAATTTAATTAGCGCTAGAAAAACAGGTTTAAACCAGCCTTGCACTAGCCTTAACTAGTCTGGTTTAAACATGTTTTATCAGTGTAACTGTGTGTGAATATGTTGTTAGTGTGTGTGATTTGAGGCATTTCAGTTCAATAAAAGGCTGATATGAACACGTTCTGGTGTTGTTGTAGTTGTTTGTTCATGTCACAGGCCGGTCCAGCGGATAATGGAGATATTGTCCATTAAAACAACACAGGCTCTGTATTAGAGGAGCGTGTCAAGAGGAATTCACAGACAAGGCAAACTCATTGTACACTTCTAATATTCGTAGCATAATTTAAGGTCAGTTTTATTACATTAGTTAAAATAAATTAGCTCGTAAAACAAATAAAATTAGTAAAACAAAACTCGTGATTTTAGATGAAGGCTTTTCTCGTGAATATTAATCAGAATTCGATGATGTTGGTTGCCAATCTTCAGGACTTTCAGGTATAAATAAATAATAAAGTAAAAGAGGTTACATTTAAAATTGTACATGGTATATATCCAGCTAAAAGTGTGTTAGAGAGGTTTAATTTAGATTTTTAATTATTCATGTGATTTTAGTTCAATAGAAAAATAATCTATTATCCATCTGTTTTGTAATTGTTCATACACAGTTTTTTTGGGTGGATGTGGAAAATTTCATTAGAAGGAAAACAAATGTTATAATTAAATTAAATGATTTTGATATGTATGTATTATTCCAATGAAATTAATAATAATAATTTAACTTTTATTGTACAGCTTTTTATTATTTTGGGAAAAATGCATATACACAAAAAGAAATGGTCAAGATCCAAGACAAATTTCATTCATTTTCTTCAGGAGATTAAGGATTATTGCACCAGTCTGGAGAACATTGTCAATAAGAAAGCAAGAAATATTTTTTGTTTGTTTTTTTGGGATGTATAAATATGTAAGTTCTGTATACTATACAAAAGGTCGTTGGATAATTTTTTTTTAAAAAAAGAGGAAAAAAAGATTGCGTAACCTAATTAATATGTAAGTCCGTGATTCTTTCATTGGCCAGCAGACTTTGCAATAATTTGCCGACGTCTGCTTTAAACCAATCAGCTAAGCGTACTGGGCGAGCGTGGCGTTACGTAATTAATATTCAAGAGTGGGCGGGGCTTCGCAGTACCGGTGTGTTGGCAACCGGCGGTTCGTTTCGATCTGAACGGCCGAGAAAACGGTGTCGGAAACACAAGATGGAGCGGGGATGAAATAACTCGTTATCACACAAGACCAAACTGAGGAAAAACATCAGAGGAATACAGTAAGTAAATGATTTAATCGGAAATAAATATTCAGGAAATGCAGAGCGTCTTGTCCTTAGGCTTTTAAAGGGTTAAATTCAGTTACTCAGCAAAAATAAAAACTGCCTAGAGTTTCTTCAGTCTATTAAGTTATGCTTGTAGTTAAAATCACATTTTCTAAGAAAAGTCATTGTATCATCGCTAGAGTCACTATAGAAAAAAAGAGAAAACATTTAAACGTTCGAAGTTTCGTTTAACAGTGTAACGTTAAAAGTTATGTTGATGAGGTTTAAAAACAAAGGAAAACCGTGTTTAGTTAACAATTAGTACTTTTCCGCTCGGACAATCATTAAGAAAGCTCAAATCTTACAGAATTGATATCTGTGATGAGATTTAATGTGCCGTGTGTTTCTGTTTATGTTTGTGATGGAATTATGTAAATAAAGCTGCAGGAGCTCCGCGCATGCGCAGACACTTCCGGGCTTTTAAAGTTTAACTCTTCCCTTCTGCAGGAGACAAAAATATGTTCTGAGTGATTAAGTACATGATCACGCCATCAAAGATAGGCAAACTATTCCAACTTTCATCTGTATTAACAAATATTGTAACATTACATCAGGAGTTTCAGACTTTACATACTTGGAGAACATATTAATAAAAGCTAAATTCTGTTGGTAACGCGTTATAATAACTTTCACTAAGAACATGATTTAACATTACTACAATATATAATGCTTAACAGTGAATTAGTAGGAAATATATAAAGTATTATTAACCCTTTCATGCATTAATTGACAATCTCAGGCAGGATTTTTTTGCTATTTTATTGAAAAACAATATTCAAACTTTTGTTTTTTTTTACACAGTTTTCAAATAGATTTTCAGATGTCAACTTCAGTGGTCGATATGCGTTTGAAGTGAAGAGATACTGTATTAAAAATAATATAGTAATAACACAGTAATACTGTGTGTACTTAACAAATAATAAATGAATAAAATTATATAAAATCATGTGGAAACTATCAAATATATACAAAAATATAATACAGCTTCAATTATTGCTAATGCAATTGAGTTTGTTCCCGTTTGACCAGCAGACAGAGAAGAACTTCATTCAAGTTGAACTTTGCATGTCTTTGATATCAGAACATGAGGACATGATTCCATCAAAGATCTTTACAACCGGTGAAGGTACAACTCTGAGGAACATCAACTCAGACTATGTAGAAAACGCTCATGCTCCCTCCAGTCTACAAGAGTATGTCAATTTAACCATATTAGCTGATAATTCTGATTGTTCAAAAACGACACATTTCTACTGAAGCTCTCTGAGAAAACCTCAGACTGAAATCTGCATTGATCTATTGATGTTTTCAGACGGTGGAAAAAATAGAGATCAAGTGTTTTCAATCTCATCTGAAAAGAGCCGTGTTGTGGGTAACATGTAGGGATGGCCCGATACCGATACTGGCATCGGGGATCGGGTCGATACTGTCCTCATATACTCGTACTCGTACTCATAAAAATTCGCCGATACCACGTACATTTTGCGAAACGAAACTGGCCGCCGCGAGTGCTTTGTCAAGATGAACTGAGGCATAGGGACGTGCACTCCCAACGCAAAAGAGTGCGGCGCGGCACTAGATCTGATGGGCGAGTGCGAGCGCGGGCGCGGGCGGTAATGCACTCACTCTGTGTGTGCGGGTTCCGGGAGAATAAAACGATTCGCGGGACTCCCGCAAACTAGAAATATCTATGAATACAACATATTAAAACTAATAGATTTTCATTCATCTGTTGCAGAAAAGCAAGAAGAACAACTAAAACAAAATAGAAACGATTTACAGGCCAGAGTTTCTATTCATAACATGTTTGTAGCGTTGAGCGATGTAGCCAATCACAGACATGTGTGTTGATTTCTTGAACGCAATGGCTAATCAGAAGCATTTAAGATAGACTCCCCTCACTGCTCAAAACTTTTTTGTTTAGAGCTGAATTCTGTATGCTGGCAAATCCTCTAATTATAACAAACAAAGTGTGGATATTATGAAAGATTCATTGTGCAGTCAGCTTCATTGATAATAACAGATGTGTGAGATCGCGATGAACTGTCAGCTTTTTAGGAATTAGACTATTAAGGGAGCGCACTTTGGGCGCATTCAGTCATGTCAGACCATGCACACAGTAACTGCTTGCTTTTATGTTAAATGAACAATGGTTAGTGTGTTAATACATTTATTATTTTACTCATTATTATTTATTTTTAGACTTGTTAAAACAAGCAGAGAAGAAAATAAAAACAGTCTTCTAACCTGTGTTCTAAAATAGTCTTCTGTCTTCTTTTCTGGGAGCCTATAGTTACTTTTGCGGTAGAAATATCGGTATCGGTACTCGATATCGGCAAGTACACAAATGTAAATACTCGTACTCGTATCGGTTTGAAAAAAAATGGTATCGGGCCATCCCTATTAACATGCATAATGTAATCAGATTACTTTTGATGTGACGAGTACAGTTACGCATCACAAGTAAAGTGCATTACGTAATCAGATTACTTTTTTGATGTAACAGGTAAAGTAACGCATCACAAGTAACATGCATTACGTAATCTGATTCATTTTTTGATGTAACGAGTAAAGTAACGCATCACAAGTAAAGTGCATTACGTAATCTGATTACATTTTTGACGTAACGAGTAAAGTAACGCATCACAAGTAACGTGCATTACGTAATCAGATTACTTTTTTGATGTAACAGGTAAAGTAATGCATCACAAGTAACGTCCATTACGTAATCAGATTACTTTTTTGACGTAACGAGTAAAGTAACGCATCACAAGTAACGTGCATTACGTAATCTGATTACTTTTTTGATGTAACGAGTAAAGTAACGCATCACAAGTAACGTGCATTACGTAATCTGATTACTTTTTTGATGTAACGAGTAAAGTAACGCATCACAAGTAACGTGCATTACGTAATCAGATTACTTTTTTGATGTAACGAGTAAAGTAACGCATCACAAGTAACGTGCATTACGTAATCAGATTACTTTTTTGATGTAACAGTTAAAGTAACGCATCACAAGTAACGTGCATTACGTAATCAGATTACTTTTTTGATGTAACAGGTAAAGTAACGCATCACAAGTAACGTGCATTACGTAATCAGATTACTTTTTTGATGTAACGAGTAAAGTAACGCATCACAAGTAACGTGCATTACGTAATCAGATTACTTTTGATGTGACGAGTAAAGTAACGCATCACTAGTTACATTCATTACGTAATCTGATTACTTTTTTGATGTAACAGGTAAAGTAACGCATCACAAGTAACGTGCATTACGTAATCTGATTAGATTTTTGACGTAACGAGTAAAGTAACGCATCACAAGTAACGTGCCTTACGCAATCTGATTACTTTTTTGATGTGACGAGTAAAGTAACGCATCACAAGTAACGTGCATTACGTAATCTGATTACTTTTTTGATGTGACGAGTAAAGTAACGCATCACAAGTAACGTGCATTACGTAATCTGATTACTTTTTTGATGTGACGAGTAAAGTAACGCATCACAAGTAACGTGCATTACGCAATCTGATTACTTTTTTGATGTGACGAGTAAAGTAACGCATCACAAGTAACGTGCATTACGCAATCTGATTACTTTTTTGATGTGACGAGTAAAGTAACGCATCACAAGTAACATGCATTACGTAATCTGATTACTTTTTTGATGTGACGAGTAAAGTAACGCATCACAAGTAACGTGCATTACGTAATCAGATTACTTTTTTGATGTGACGAGTAAAGTAACGCATCACAAGTAACATGCATTACGCAATCTGATTACTTTTTTGATGTGACGAGTAAAGTAACGCATCACAAGTAACGTGCATTACGCAATCTGATTACTTTTTTGATGTGACGAGTAAAGTAACGCATCACAAGTAACGTGCATTACGTAAGTAGATTACTTTTTTGATGTAACGAGTAAAGTAACGCATCACAAGTAAAGTGCATTACGTAATCAGATTACTTTTTTGATGTGACGAGTAAAGTAACGCATCACAAGTTACATGCATTACGTAATCTGATTACTTTTTTGATGTGACTGGTAAAGTAACGCATCACAAGTAACGTGCATTACGTAATCAGATTACTTTTTTGATGTAACGAGTAAAGTAACGCATCACAAGTAAAGTGCATTACGTAATCAGATTACTTTTTTGATGTGACGAGTAAAGTAACGCATCACAAGTTACATGCATTACGTAATCTGATTAGTTTTTTGATGTAACAGGTAAAGTAACGCATCACAAGTAACGTGCATTACGTAATCAGATTACTAACACACATTTCACACAAACATATATATGTATTATAGTATAGTGTATGTAATAAAATATCAAGTGTTACCTGAATTTTATAAACTAGAATCTTATTACTATAGTTTTATAGTTTAATTGATTTGATTGGTTCTGTGAGTGATCCGATACAGAGAGAACTTCGTTCAATCTGGTTTTCAATAATTTACTAAACAAATCAGGTTTTTTCATTTGACTTTTCATCTCACTTGACCTCAGATGATCTACACAGCATTGGTGAGATCGCAAAAACAGTCTATACAAATCATTATTAGACTTTAATCTGCGGGGCGTTCCTGAGAACAAATTAATTCAGGTTTCACATTTCTGAAGGTAATACAGGTTTAGAGAAGGACTGGTCTTGGATCTGAGAACGAGGTGTTTTATGGGGTTTCTACTGTAACCTCTGGCACAGAAGTGCACTTCAGCATCTGTGGTGTGAAGGTTAATGTGTATTTCAGTAGGTAAGGGTTCAGTGTTTGCCTCGTCACTGTTGCTCGGCTCAGTGATCTCAGATGAGCGCTGGGAGAGACTGATAATAAAGACACGAGAGACGGACAGACACAGACATGAGAGGCAGAAAGAGAGGTAGAGAATCGTTCAATCCTCTTCAGTAGTGCTTATTATTTATTACTATTTACAATTACTATATTAGTTTGTTTTTGGAGAAGAAGAGTGAGTTTAGTTGAATATCTGTTGTAGGATTTGGACATTAAAACATGCTTTATTTATTTACTGATATGATATATGATTTATTTACTAAGAAACTTTTTTTTTATGGATGATTGAGTAATTTTATATTTTACATACAGTTGGATCCAAAAGTGTGATTTATTTACTAAGAAACTTTTTTTTTATGGATGATTGAGTAATTTTATATTTTACATACAGTTGGATCCAAAAGTGTGATTTATTTACGAAGAAACTTTTTTTTTCTTCTGGGAATTATTAAGTAGCCTAATTTTATATTTTACACACAGCTGGGTTAAAAAATCTACTATTGAAAATACTTGTTTTGCAAATTTTTTTTTTTTTACAGATAATGACTGGCATAAATGTTTTAGAGAAATAAATATGAATTTGATTTGAATTGCTCAGTTTTGTGCACTGGTTGGTCCAGTTAGTCTCACGTTTCACAGGTAAAGTCAAGGTTGTCATGCCAGAGATTACACGAGGAGTGCTGGGATTGTGTGTACGGTTCGTGTCTCTCAGAAGCGTTTGTGTGTTACAGTTAAAGCTTGTTTTCTGATGCCGAGGTTCATGTGATGTTGCCTGGCGTGTAATAACTCAACGAAGCGTGTAGTAATGACTCCGACAGGTTAAACAGTGTGTTTAGTGCTGGACTCCCTCGTGTCATCATTACAGTGATGTTTGCTGTTGTTTCAGTGCTCAGCGTTCATGCAAAAAGGTCATCTTATTATTTAATGAGCTCAGGCATGATGTTGCAAGCCACATTTTGTGTGTGTGTGTGTGCGCACCTGATTTTCATCATTTTATGGACGTGCATGTTTTCTATGATTGTTTGAGATTTAATTTGAAATTCCTCTTTATGTCCTACCTGTAAAAAATGTTTTGCATTGAGGCAGTCAAACATATGATCAGCATTCCTGTTCCTTAAGGATGTGATTTGGGAATCCGGCGTCAGCAAATCTGATCAGACGAATATAAACTCCGCATCTGAATGAGGACTTGCTGTTTGTTAGTAAGAGACTGTTGTGTGTTTTAAAGACACTGAAGGTGAAAATTAACTAGTTTGATCTCATCATATTCTCCACAGTTGATTCATCACACTACAATTATCTGGTTTGATCAGATTTCCTGAAATGTTATGTTTGAATATGCAAATGAGGCGTGATCTTACTAAACATCCACTCATTTGCATGTATTTCCAGCATGTTAATATGAACATTGAATAAAGCTAGATTCATAATTCTGGTTTGATTTTGTTGACATATTAACCCTTTAACTGTCAGCCCCCCTTTTGATAATTGACATTAAAATGCACTATACAAACCTAAATGGTTGTAATTCAAGAATGCTTTGGAATATAGACCTAAGTTTGGTCTTGTTTAAAGAAAACACTCAGCAGATTATTTCTGAAGTGAAAGCACTTCAAAAAATTAAAGTATGAAAAAGTTATGGAAGTTAAAATTTACAGTAAATATACTTTATTAATATTTTTTTTAATATAAAATAAATATTTTACAAAATATTTTTTACTATAAAATTACTATAAAATGAAAGCTATATATCTAACCAAGTTGTGTTCCAAATTTAACGTTGATATCACAAAAATTGAAGTTCCCATGAGATTTTGTTTAGGCGTTATACCAAAAATAGCCACCGGGTGCCATTGCATTCCATTGAATTTAACTGTATGCATTCTGCTGTAACAAATTAATACATTTCTATCCAAATATCACTTCTGTCACTAAATATGGAACCTTGAGACTCAGACCTTTCTGACAATATGTGTTTTGTCAAGATTAGAACATTTTTGATAATAAATTATGATGATGCCCAAAAGGGGAGGGGCCTAATAAAAATACCGTTTCTATGGTGACGCAACGTCCAATATCAAAATGTTTTTTACAGGATGAATTCTGAGTTTGTAAGCTTTCAAATGATACCTAATTTATGATAACTACTAAAATATGTGATATAATAATAAAAAATAAAAATAAAAAATAATATATATATATGTATATATATATATATATATATATATATATATATATATAATATAGTATACTTTTTAGAGGACTTTTTACTTTACTTTTTAAAATATAATTTCATCTTTTTTTATTGACAAATACTAGATTATGTTTTATTATGAAGTTTTAGCATTAAAAACCAAAGTTTCAATTATTAAAAGTGTGTGCGTCGACTTTTTGTGACAAAGGTCAGAAACTCCTGTAATGACGTCGATTTTTTGAGGTGCACTCTTGTCATAAATTCATATATTACTGTTCATACAAAATTTGTAAGAAAAAAACAGCGCTAAAATATCTATTAAGGAGTCTTAGACCTTTCCAACGATATATAGTTTGTCATGACTAAATTAGGATTTAATAGTAATATTTTGAAGTAAATTTCGGTTGCCCGTATACGGGCAGGTGACAGTTAAGGTTAAAGGAGATTTGGGGATTTCTGTTTCCATAAATCAGAAAATACTGTCAACAGACAGAAATAAATTAATTGCTTTTAGGAATATAAATTAGGTGAATGATACTGTACATGAACAAACCTTCAGATTATAGATATGAATGAAACTGTAAATTTTGGTGTGTGTGAACCTGAAGTGGAGATTTCTGACTCAAACTCACAGACTTAAAGATCGACAGACGCAAAGAGATCAAGTGCAATAAAATAAACACTTTTGGATGTTTTCTTTCCACTAGTGTGAATGAAGAATATTTTGGAAGCAAAATAGACCGAAACTGACCAGAGCATGAAAAACACTGGATTTGCCTGTAGAAAAGAATTATTTTTAAGGAAAAAATGTTTAAATATAAATTTGGTGATCAAAGATGAGTTTTAAGGGATAAAATTATTGACTACAGGGGGACTTGAAATATACAAATTATGCATCATCTAATTAAATATGCACTATTTTGCATAAAATTCCAGCACAGAAATCTGAACATTGGATAAAGCCAGATTCATGATTCTTGTTTGATTTTGTCACATATTTAATTTTTTTTGAATTTTAGAGTTCTGTTTTAATCACTCCATAAATCAGAAAATACTGTCAACAGACATTTCTCCATATTTTTAGGATTGAAATGTCCTATAAATCAGGTGAATTATATATAAAAAAACATCATGTAAAGTTTGCTGTGTGTGTGAAGCTGCTAGAATGAATATTTCTGACTCAAACTCACCGACTTTAAAGATCGACAGACACAAAAAGATCAAGTGCAATAAAATACACAATTTTTGATGTTTTCTTTTCACTAGTGTGAATGAAGAAGTGTTATAAAAGCAAAACTGATGAGTGGTTTTGTCCTGCATGAAATCTTGGATTTACATCCCAATGTGCAAGAGATGTTTCATCATGGAAAGTGGAACGACAAAATCAAATATATTTAAAGATTGACAGACGCAAATATATCAAGTGCAATAAAATAAACACTTTTGGATGTTTTCTGTGTTATAAAAGCGAAATGGACCGAAACTGAGTGGTTTTGTCTTGCATGAAATCTGTAGCTTTAGATGTGAAATGATTCTTGTCTTCTCTGTGTCAGCAGGGAGCCGTGACCCGATGCGGGTTCCCAATCCCGTCCCCAGCGCCTCCATGTTCTCCTCCGTCACCAGCTCCGTCTCCGACCCGCGGTTCCGGTTCCGATGGCGAGCCATCACTGTAGCGACTCTGCTAGCGGCGGGCGTCCTCCTGTACCGGCACCAGAACTCACCCGGTTCCTCCGAGCCCCGGTCCGAGAGCCAGCGCCAGTTGCGTTCCAGTCGGGACGTGTCCGGTGTGATGGAGACCCAATCGCGTTACAACGACACGTATCCGCTCAGTCCTCCAGAACACACGGCTAGCGGGATCCGGTACCGGATCGGCGTGATCGCGGACCTGGACACGGACTCGCGCAGCCAGAAGGACAACACGTGGTTCAGTCTCCTGAAGCGAGGACATGTGCTGGTGTCCGACAGCGGGGACAGTGTGTCGGTGGACTGGGATCCGGACTCGCTGGTTCTGGACTCTCAGCTGTCGGAGAAGGGTCGGGGAATGGAGCTGTCCGAGCTGGTGGCGTTTAACGGGCACCTGTACAGCGTGGATGACCGGACCGGTGTCGTGTACCGGATCGAGGGGAACCGAGCCGTGCCGTGGGTCATCCTGACCGATGGAGACGGGAGTGTTTCTAAAGGTAAAGCTGTATGATCTTTAATGTTGCTGAAAGAGTCTCTCGCGCTCACCAAGGCTGTGTTCATGTGATTAAAAAATACTGTAAAAAAGTGAAATATTATTATTTTTGGGGGAAATAAATAAAATAAATCAATACGTTTATTCATCAAGGAGGAATTAAATTGATCAAAAGTGACAGTAAAGACATTTATAATGTTACAAAATAACTATTTCAAATAAATGCTGTTCTTTTCAACTTTATATTCATCAAAGAATCCTGAAATAAAATTGTACACGACTGTTTTCAACACTGATGATAATCATAAATTTTTCTTGAGCATCAAATCATCATATTATAGTGATTTCTGAAGGATCATGTGACACTGAAGACTGGAGTAATGATGCTGCAAATTCAGCTTTGATCACAGGAATACATTACAATTTAAAATATATTAAAATAGAAAACAGGTATTTTAAATTGTCATAATATTTAACAATATTACTGTTTTTTGTTGTTGTTGTATTTTTATTCAAATAAATGCCGTCTTGGTGAGCAGAAGAGACTTCTTTTAAAAACATTAAAAACCTTACTGATCAAAAACGTTTAAATGGTAGTGTATATCCTATTATCTTATCAGGTACTATAAGGAATGAATCCGCTAGATGCACATTCTCATTGTCTTGCTCAAAAATGTGACCCTTTGACCTTGTCTGTGACCTTTGACCTTGCCCGTGACCTTTGACCTTGCCTGCAGGCTTTAAAGCGGAGTGGATGGCAGTGAAGGACGAGCGGCTGTATGTCGGGGGTCTCGGGAAGGAGTGGACCACCGTCAGCGGAGAGTTTGTCAACAACAACCCCGAGTGGGTCAAAGTGGTCGGCTTTAATGGTGACGTGGAGCACGAGAACTGGGTGTCGAGATATAACGCTCTGAAGAGAGCAGCAGAGATTACACCACCCGGTGAGTGGACATCATTCACACACGCACACACACACACACACACACACACACACACACACACACACACACACACACACACACACACACACACACACACACTAACCCAACCCCTAAACCTACCCATCTCACACACACACACACTAACCCCGACCCCTAAACCTACCCATCTCTCACACACACACACACACACACACACACACGCACACACACACACACACTAAACCGACCCCTAAACCTACCCATCACACACACACACACACACACACACACACACACACTAACCCGACCCCTAAACCTACCCATCTCACACACACACACACACACACTAACCCGAACCCTAAACCTACCCATCTCACACCGACACACACAAACACACACACACACGCACACACTAACCCGACCCCTAAACCTAAACAATTTAAATAGTTGGTATTTAGAATACAGTTACATTGTTGAAATCAATGGATTACATGACGATACTTTTCTGTTTCGTGAGTTTTTTCACTCTCTAAATAAATTAAGGCAACTCCATGCATTTCCCAGAAGCCCCAATATGAAAACAAAAAAATGCGCGGTTTGCGTGATCGGTCACAATGGAGTCGGAAGAGGAGCAGCGGGAGTTAGATGTAGAGATGGAGCCGGGACAACAGAGCCAGGGGAAGAATGCGTTTCTATCTTATGTTGTATAGTATTTTAATGTATATAATGTTATATCTCTTCTTGTGTTGTCAGGTTATCTGATCCACGAGTCTGGCGTGTGGAGCGAGCGTCTCCAGCGCTGGTTCTTCCTCCCGCGCCGCGCGAGCTCCGAGCGCTACGAGGAAACTGCAGACGAGCGCCGCGGCACGAACCTGATCCTGAGCTGCGCGCGCGACTTCAGCCAGATCTCAGCGGCACGCGTCGGCGCGCTCAAGCCCACGCTCGGCTTCTCCTCCTTCAGGTTCATCCCCGACACCGACGACCAGATCATACTAGCGCTCAAATCCCAGGAGGACGCGGGGCGGATCGCTAGCTACATCACGGCCTTCACGCTGGACGGCCGGATCCTGATGCCCGACACCAAGATCGGGGACGTCAAGTACGAAGGTCTGGAGTTCATATAGGCTGTGTTTACATCGGCACGGAATATCCTGTCTTTACTCACACCTGACACTGATCGGCTTATGTTGCACACGCGTAAACACACAAAAACGATTGATGAAGGTCTGGAGTTCATATAGACTGCGTTTACACTGGCACGAAAAAATCTGATCTTTTATGGCCTGTTTACACCTGATCACTTCCTGTGTTTTTACTGATCACAGGAAGCAGAGCTATGAAGACCCGGGGCCGGTTTCACAAAGATAGACTTTGACTAAGGCTTTAGCTCTATTCGCACGGGATCAGTATGACCTGGTGACCTCTAGTCATTAGTAATAATTGCGGAGGTCGTCTGTGATCTTAATCCCGTGCGAATCGGCCATGTCATTGTAAAGTAAAAATTCCCCCGCAAATGACCCGCCATATTTCCTGAACACCGAGTTATAGTCGTGTGATAATAGGACTCGGGTTGTTTATAATTTTTTCAAGAGTTTTGTTTCCTGTGCGCTTTTTTTATCCATCTTTTGCGAAGAATGGAGGCTGTGTGGGAGTGTTTTGATAGTAATTTGATATGCTGGGTCATATCGCTATACCTACACCACAACTATACACTTGGTGGAAAATCATCAGAAGAGCAAAAACAAACAGAATGATTATATGGAGATGATTGACATGTATAGCAGCGTGCAGTAAGGCACATTCTTCTGTTTATGATATATCATACAGCTAGACCTATAATAACGACAAGACATTTCCAAGCATGGGGGGGTGATTTCTAATTCACACAAGGTTCCCAGATAATACTGATCCAGCGCTACTTTATTTCACTTCAGAATTCTGGATCTGATCTGTAGATATATAATAATTCATAATAATTTTCATTTGTCTATAAATAAAATGATTATATATCTGTTCCGTCAGATTTTTACGACAGCTGTTATCTCGTCCATGCTGGAAAATGTAGAAAAAAAAGAATAGCACGGCCATTTAAAACCAGGGTCTACCATGTGCATAGTAAAATGATCTCCAAAAATCATATTATCAATGAATGTAAACGCAGATATCGGTGCCAGTCCTGTCTAAAGTGAATGTAAACTGGCGGGACAGAAATGGGATATGATCTAAAGATGGGAGACGGAGGAGTGATGGATCAACACAAGCGCACGGGACAAACACACATATTTACAGACACACAGCAGTGTGTGTGCGCTCTGTGCAGAACACGTCACTACACACTCTCAGGACTGAAGACAAACATGCAATAATAGAGGAAATCTCCAAACAAACTCAATAAATCTGTGCATTGAACAATATTATAATGGGAATAATTGTCTTAAAAAATGCCTTTATTAAAAACTACACAACCTCAAAAGCTATTTTATTGGTAACATTTTACAATAAGGTCTAATTTGTTAACATTACCTAATTAATGCATTAGCTATATGCAATATATATGTATTATTTATTAATCATTAAGGTTAGTAAAATATAATTGTTCATGTTAGTGCATTAACTAATACAACTTTTGATTTAAAAATGTATTAGTATAATGCAATTAACTAATGTTATCAAATGAAAGCTTATTGTAAAGTGTTAGTGTTTTATTTGTTGCTGAGTGTTTTCATTTTATTTAAGAACTGTGTAAGAACTACTGGACATGTTTATATGATATGTCTTTGATTTATGGCAATAATTAAAAGATAATGGTGAGACGCACATATTAAACTGAATATGCAAATAAAAATGTATTATTAATTTGAGACAGTTTGATTTCTTTTAGGTGTTCCTTCCTGCAGAACAGAACTGATTCATAATTTATTAATTTATAACTCATCTTAATGACTTTTATACAGATTTTCGTAACATTTTACAATAAGGTCTCATTTGTTAACATTAGTTAATTGATGCATTAGCTATATATGCAAAATATATGTATACTTTTATTAATCATTAAGGTTAGTAAAATATAATTGTTCATGTTAGTTCACGGTGCATTTAATACAACTTTTGATTCAAAAATGTTTTAGTAAATGTTGAAAATTACATGGACCAATATTAATAAATGCTGTTCATTGTTAGTTCTAATGCAATTACTAATGTTAACAAATGAAAGCTTATTGTAAAGTGTTAGTGTTTTTTATTTTTAGTGTAAGAACTTCACTGGACATGTTTACATGATATGATTTATGGCATCTTTGATTTATGGCATTAATGGTGAGACATACATATTAAAATAAATATGCAAATACAAATTTATTTTTAATTTGAGACAGTTTAATTTCTTTTAGGATTTCCTTCCTGCAGAACAGAACTGATTCATAATTTATAAATTTTATAACTCCTGTTAATGACTTTTATACAGATTTTCAAAACAAGCAAGCAGACAAACACTCGTTGATTTAATCAAAGAGAATAAATGATAAACGAACAGCCGGATGAGTGTCAGTATCGTCAGAGTTTAGTTCCCATCATGACGAGGTTTGTCGGAAGGCCTTCGACGTTCAGCACCTGGAACACGTTCAGCGTCTTCAGGAAGTCAAACATGCGTCTGTCGTTGGATCTGAACTCGCTGAAAACTCCTTTAGATCCTGAGAAACACATCCAGAGGATTTACACCGTTCACGCCAAACAATTGCGCTGAGAGCGTAACCCTGCTCAGCCATTGGTCGAGTGTGTTTGATTATGATTTGACTTTTCTAACTGTAGTTGGTGTGTAATGTTGCTGTTTGAGCAGAAACAACATCTGCAAAGTTACGACTCAAAGCTCAAAGCAAAGGGAGAGATTTTCTTTCACAGAAATCTCTTTTTAAGGACGACAACAAACGGGGGGTAGGAACTACAATGAGCTTCTTCACGGGTTAGTGACATCACAAACCCTAACATTTACATAAACTCCGCCCCCGGAACACGATTTATAGATTATCATGACAGAATATGCTAATCAGTGACTAGAAGATCGTTAACTCCACATCAGCTGCACACATTCATCAACTAAGCGTTCAGAAATGTCCTGTTGCTTCTACATGTCGTCACTTCTAGAGTCTCTCCATCTTTATGACTCCGGCTTCAACATAAAAGGCTAAACGTTTTTGAAATGTTCAGTGTGTGTGTTTGTTAGCAGCTCTGATTAGACTCTAGAAGTACACAAACACACACACACACACACTGAACATTTCAAAAACGTTTAGCCTTTTATGTGAAGCCGGAGTCAGAAAGATGGAGAGACTCTAGAAGTACACACACACACACAAGCTCTTGAAGCTCCGCCCCTGCCGCCCATGAGCAGCGGCCCATTTGCATTTAAAGGGACACACACAAAAGCGGTGCGTTTTTGCTCACCCTTAAAAAGTTTTCCAATTGGAACATGCTATAAAAAATATCTGTGGGTATTTTGAGCTAAAACTTCACACACACTCTGGTGACATCAGTGACTTATTTTACATCTTGTGAAAGAGCATTATAGGAGCGCTTTAAACTCACCGCTGTCTCTCAGCGCTGACAGTGCCTGTAGAATCAGACGCTTCGCTGCGTCGTGATCGGGAACTTTCGAGTGGATCTGAAGAGCCATGACTGATGGGAAATCCTGCAGCATCGTCTCTGGATACTGGAGAGATGAAAAACACATCAAGTTCAAGACATTAAACTGCATCTATTGTGCTTTTCCTCATGTTCATCAGTGTTTAGAGTGCAGTGTTCATCAGTGTTTAGTTTGTAGTGTTCATCAGTGTTTAGTGTGTAGTGTTCATCTGTGTTTAGTGTGTAGTGTTCATCAGTGTTTAGTGTGTAATGTTCATCTGTGTTTAGTGTGTAGTGTTCATCTGTGTTTAGTGTGTAGTGTTCATCTGTGTTTAGTGTGTAGTGTTCATCAGTGTTTAGTGTGTAGTGTTCATCTGTGTTTAGTGTGTAGTGTTCATCTGTGTTTAGTGTGTAGTGTTCATCAGTGTTTAGTGTGTAGTGTTCATCTGTGTTTAGTGTGTAGTGTTCATCTGTGTTTAGTGTGTAGTGTTCATCAGTGTTTAGTGTGTAGTGTTCATCTGTGTTTAGTGTGTAGTGTTCATCTGTGTTTAGTGTGTAGTGTTCATCAGTGTTTAGTGTGTAGTGTTCATCTGTGTTTAGTGTGTAGTGTTCATCTGTGTTTAGTGTGTAGTGTTCATCAGTGTTTAGTGTGTAGTGTTCATCTGTGTTTAGTGTGTAGTGTTCATCAGTGTTTAGTGTGTAATGTTCATCTGTGTTTAGTGTGTAGTGTTCATCAGTGTTTAGTGTGTAGTGTTCATCTTTGTTTAGTGTGTAGTGTTCATCTGTGTTTAGTGTGTAGTGTTCATCAGTGTTTAGTGTGTAGTGTTCATCTGTGTTTAGTGTGTAGTGTTCATCAGTGTTTAGTGTGTAGTGTTCATCTGTGTGTAGTGTGTAGTGTTCATCAGTGTGTAGAGTGCAGTGTTCATCTGTGTGTAGTGTGTAGTGTTCATCAGTGTGTAGAGTGCAGTGTTCATCAGTGTTTAGAGTGTAGTGTTCATCAGTGTTTAGTGTGTAGTGTTCATCTGTGTGTAGTGTGTAGTGTTCATCAGTGTGTAGAGTGCAGTGTTCATCTGTGTTTAGTGTGTAGTGTTCATCTGTGTGTAGTGTGTAGTGTTCATCAGTGTGTAGAGTGCAGTGTTCATCAGTGTTTAGAGTGTAGTGTTCATCAGTGTTTAGTGTGTAGTGTTCATCTGTGTGTAGTGTGTAGTGTTCATCTGTGTGTAGTGTGTAGTGTTCATCAGTGTGTAGAGTGCAGTGTTCATCAGTGTGTAGAGTGCAGTGTTCATCAGTGTTTAGTGTGTAGTGTTCATCCGTGTTTAGTGTGTAGTGTTCATCAGTGTTTAGTGTGTAGTGTTCATCTGTGTGTAGTGTGTAGTGTTCATCAGTGTGTAGAGTGCAGTGTTCATCAGTGTGTAGAGTGCAGTGTTCATCAGTGTTTAGTGTGTAGTGTTCATCCGTGTTTAGTGTGTAGTGTTCATCAGTGTTTAGTGTGTAGTGTTCATCTGTGTGTAGTGTGTAGTGTTCATCAGTGTTTAGAGTGCAGTGTTCATCAGTGTGTAGTGTGTAGTGTTCATCTGTGTGTAGTGTGTAGTGTTCATCAGTGTTTAGTGTGTAGTGTTCATCTGTGTGTAGTGTGTAGTGTTCATCAGTGTTTAGAGTGCAGTGTTCATCCGTGTTTAGTGTGTAGTGTTCATCAGTGTTTAGAGTGCAGAGTTCATCAGTGTTTAGAGTGCAGTGTTCATCAGTGTTTAGTGTGTAGTGTTCATCAGTGTGTAGTGTTCATC
Source organism: Siphateles boraxobius (assembly GCF_051911475.1). Classification (NCBI taxonomy): domain Eukaryota; kingdom Metazoa; phylum Chordata; class Actinopteri; order Cypriniformes; family Leuciscidae; genus Siphateles; species Siphateles boraxobius. Next base: position 297,133 of record NW_027508870.1, read on the forward strand.
AGTGTGTAGAGTGCAGTGTTCATCAGTGTTTAGTGTGTAGTGTTCATCAGTGTTTAGAGTGCAGTGTTCATCTGTGTTTAGTGTGTAGTGTTCATCAGTGTGTAGTGTTCATCAGTGTGTAGAGTGCAGTGTTCATCAGTGTTTAGTGTGTAGTGTTCATCTGTGTGTAGTGTTCATCTGTGTTTAGTGTGTAGTGTTCATCTGTGTGTAGTTGTAGTGTTCATCTGTGTGTAGTGTGTAGTGTTCATCTGTGTGTAGTGTGTAGTGTTCATCTGTGTGTAGTGTGTAGTGTTCATCTGTGTTTAGTGTGTAGTGTTCATCAGTGTGTAGTGTTCATCTGTGTTTAGTGTGTAGTGTTCATCTGTGTGTAGTGTGTAGTGTTCATCTGTGTTTAGTGTGTAATGTTCATCTGTGTTTAGTGTGTAATGTTCATCTGTGTTTAGTGTGTAGTGTTCATCTGTGTGTAGTGTGTAGTGTTCATCTGTGTTTAGTGTGTAATGTTCATCTGTGTGTAGTGTGTAATGTTCATCTGTGTTTAGTGTGTAATGTTCATCTGTGTGTAGTGTGTAGTGTTCATCTGTGTGTAGTGTGTAGTGTTCATCAGTGTGTAGAGTGCAGTGTTCATCTGTGTGTAGTGTGTAGTGTTCATCAGTGTGTAGAGTGCAGTGTTCATCAGTGTGTAGAGTGCAGTGTTCATCAGTGTTTAGTGTGTAGTGTTCATCCGTGTTTAGTGTGTAGTGTTCATCAGTGTTTAGTGTGTAGTGTTCATCTGTGTGTAGTGTGTAGTGTTCATCAGTGTTTAGAGTGCAGTGTTCATCAGTGTGTAGTGTGTAGTGTTCATCTGTGTGTAGTGTGTAGTGTTCATCAGTGTTTAGTGTGTAGTGTTCATCTGTGTGTAGTGTGTAGTGTTCATCAGTGTTTATAGTGCAGTGTTCATCAGTGTTTAGAGTGCAGTGTTCATCAGTGTGTAGTGTGTAGTGTTCATCAGTGTGTAGTGTGTAGTGTTCATCCGTGTTTAGTGTGTAGTGTTCATCAGTGTTTATAGTGCAGTGTTCATCAGTGTTTAGAGTGCAGTGTTCATCAGTGTGTAGTGTGTAGTGTTCATCCGTGTTTAGTGTGTAGTGTTCATCAGTGTTTATAGTGCAGTGTTCATCAGTGTTTAGAGTGCAGTGTTCATCAGTGTGTAGTGTGTAGTGTTCATCAGTGTTTAGAGTGCAGTGTTCATCTGTGTTTAGTGTGTAGTGTTCATCAGTGTGTAGTGTTCATCAGTGTGTAGAGTGCAGTGTTCATCAGTGTTTAGTGTGTAGTGTTCATCTGTGTGTAGTGTTCATCTGTGTTTAGTGTGTAGTGTTCATCTGTGTGTAGTTGTAGTGTTCATCTGTGTGTAGTGTGTAGTGTTCATCTGTGTGTAGTGTGTAGTGTTCATCTGTGTGTAGTGTGTAGTGTTCATCTGTGTGTAGTGTGTAGTGTTCATCTGTGTTTAGTGTGTAGTGTTCATCAGTGTGTAGTGTTCATCTGTGTTTAGTGTGTAGTGTTCATCTGTGTGTAGTGTGTAGTGTTCATCTGTGTTTAGTGTGTAATGTTCATCTGTGTTTAGTGTGTAATGTTCATCTGTGTTTAGTGTGTAGTGTTCATCTGTGTGTAGTGTGTAGTGTTCATCTGTGTTTAGTGTGTAATGTTCATCTGTGTGTAGTGTGTAATGTTCATCTGTGTTTAGTGTGTAATGTTCATCTGTGTGTAGTGTGTAGTGTTCATCTGTGTGTAGTGTGTAGTGTTCATCTGTGTGTAGTGTGTAGTGTTCATCTGTGTTTAGTGTGTAGTGTTCATCAGTGTGTAGAGTGCAGTGTTCATCAGTGTGTAGTGTTCATCTGTGTTTAGTGTGTAGTGTTCATCTGTGTTTAGTGTGTAGTGTTCATCTGTGTGTAGTGTTCATCTGTGTTTAGTGTGTAGTGTTCATCTGTGTGTAGTGTTCATCTGTGTGTAGTGTTCATCTGTGTGTAGTGTTCATCTGTGTTTAGTGTGTAGTGTTCATCTGTGTGTAGTGTGTAGTGTTCATCTGTGTTTAGTGTGTAGTGTTCATCTGTGTGTAGTGTTCATCTGTGTTTAGTGTGTAGTGTTCATCTGTGTGTAGTGTGTAGTGTTCATCTGTGTTTAGTGTGTAGTGTTCATCTGTGTTTAGTGTGTAGTGTTCATCTGTGTTTAGTGTGTAGTGTTCATCTGTGTTTAGTGTGTAGTGTTCATCTGTGTTTAGTGTGTAGTGTTCATCTGTGTGTAGTGTTCATCTGTGTTTAGTGTGTAGTGTTCATCTGTGTGTAGTGTGTAGTGTTCATCTGTGTTTAGTGTGTAGTGTTCATCTGTGTGTAGTGTTCATCTGTGTGTAGTGTTCATCTGTGTGTAGTGTTCATCTGTGTTTAGTGTGTAGTGTTATCTGTGTTTAGTGTGTAGTGTTCATCTGTGTGTAGTGTTCATCTGTGTGTAGTGTGTAGTGTTCATCTGTGTGTAGTGTTCATCTGTGTGTAGTGTTCATCTGTGTGTAGTGTGTAGTGTTCATCTGTGTGTAGTGTGTAGTGTTCATCTGTGTGTAGTGTGTAGTGTTCATCTGTGTGTAGTGTGTAGTGTGTAGTGTTCATCTGTGTGTAGTGTGTAGTGTTCATCTGTGTTTAGTGTGTAGTGTTCATCAGTGTGTAGAGTGCAGTGTTCATCAGTGTGTAGTGTGTAGTGTTCATCTGTGTTTAGTGTGTAGTGTTCATCTGTGTTTAGTGTGTAGTGTTCATCTGTGTGTAGTGTGTAGTGTTCATCTGTGTGTAGTGTGTAGTGTTCATCTGTGTGTAGTGTTCATCTGTGTTTAGTGTGTAGTGTTCATCTGTGTGTAGTGTTCATCTGTGTTTAGTGTGTAGTGTTCATCTGTGTTTAGTGTGTAGTGTTCATCTGTGTGTAGTGTGTAGTGTTCATCTGTGTGTAGTGTTCATCTGTGTGTAGTGTTCATCTGTGTTTAGTGTGTAGTGTTCATCTGTGTGTAGTGTGTAGTGTTCATCTGTGTGTAGTGTGTAGTGTTCATCTGTGTTTAGTGTGTAGTGTTCATCTGTGTGTAGTGTGTAGTGTTCATCTGTGTGTAGTGTTCATCTGTGTGTAGTGTTCATCTGTGTTTAGTGTGTAGTGTTCATCTGTGTGTAGTGTGTAGTGTTCATCTGTGTGTAGTGTGTAGTGTTCATCTGTGTGTAGTGTGTAGTGTTCATCTGTGTTTAGTGTGTAGTGTTCATCTGTGTGTAGTGTGTAGTGTTAATCTGTGTTTAGTGTGTAGTGTTCATCTGTGTGTAGTGTGTAGTGTTCATCTGTGTGTAGTGTGTAGTGTTCATCTGTGTGTAGTGTGTAGTAGTGTTCATCTGTGTGTAGTGTGTAGTGTTCATCTGTGTGTAGTGTTCATCTGTGTGTAGTGTTCATCTGTGTGTAGTGTTCATCTGTGTTTAGTGTGTAGTGTTCATCTGTGTGTAGTGTGTAGTGTTCATCTGTGTTTAGTGTGTAGTGTTCATCTGTGTGTAGTGTGTAGTGTTCATCTGTGTTTAGTGTGTAGTGTTCATCTGTGTGTAGTGTGTAGTGTTCATCTGTGTGTAGTGTGTAGTGTTCATCTGTGTGTAGTGTGTAGTAGTGTTCATCTGTGTGTAGTGTTCATCTGTGTGTAGTGTTCATCTGTGTGTAGTGTTCATCTGTGTGTAGTGTTCATCTGTGTTTAGTGTGTAGTGTTCATCTGTGTGTAGTGTGTAGTGTTCATCTGTGTGTAGTGTTCATCTGTGTTTAGTGTGTAGTGTTCATCTGTGTTTAGTGTGTAGTGTTCATCTGTGTGTAGTGTTCATCTGTGTTTAGTGTGTAGTGTTCATCTGTGTGTAGTGTTCATCTGTGTGTAGTGTTCATCTGTGTGTAGTGTTCATCTGTGTTTAGTGTGTAGTGTTCATCTGTGTTTAGTGTGTAGTGTTCATCTGTGTGTAGTGTGTAGTGTTCATCTGTGTGTAGTGTGTAGTGTTCATCTGTGTGTAGTGTTCATCTGTGTGTAGTGTTCATCTGTGTGTAGTGTTCATCTGTGTTTAGTGTGTAGTGTTCATCTGTGTTTAGTGTGTAGTGTTCATCTGTGTGTAGTGTGTAGTGTTCATCTGTGTGTAGTGTTCATCTGTGTTTAGTGTGTAGTGTTCATCTGTGTTTAGTGTGTAGTGTTCATCTGTGTGTAGTGTGTAGTGTTCATCTGTGTGTAGTGTGTAGTGTTCATCAGTGTGTAGTGTTCATCTGTGTTTAGTGTGTAGTGTTCATCTGTGTTTAGTGTGTAGTGTTCATCTGTGTGTAGTGTTCATCTGTGTTTAGTGTGTAGTGTTCATCTGTGTGTAGTGTTCATCTGTGTGTAGTGTTCATCTGTGTGTAGTGTTCATCTGTGTTTAGTGTGTAGTGTTCATCTGTGTTTAGTGTGTAGTGTTCATCTGTGTGTAGTGTGTAGTGTTCATCTGTGTGTAGTGTGTAGTGTTCATCTGTGTGTAGTGTGTAGTGTTCATCTGTGTGTAGTGTGTAGTGTTCATCTGTGTGTAGTGTGTAGTGTTCATCTGTGTGTAGTGTTCATCTGTGTGTAGTGTGTAGTGTTCATCTGTGTGTAGTGTTCATCTGTGTGTAGTGTTCATCTGTGTGTAGTGTGTAGTGTTCATCTGTGTGTAGTGTGTAGTGTTCATCTGTGTGTAGTGTGTAGTGTTCATCTGTGTTTAGTGTGTAGTGTTCATCTGTGTGTAGTGTGTAGTGTTCATCTGTGTGTAGTGTGTAGTGTTCATCTGTGTGTAGTGTTCATCTGTGTGTAGCGTGTAGTGTTCATCTGTGTGTAGTGTGTAGTGTTCATCAGTGTTTAGTGTGTAGTGTTCATCTGTGTGTAGTGTGTAGTGTTCATCTGTGTGTAGTGTGTAGTGTTCATCTGTGTGTAGTGTGTAGTGTTCATCTGTGTGTAGTGTTCATCTGTGTGTAGCGTGTAGTGTTCATCTGTGTGTAGTGTGTAGTGTTCATCTGTGTTTAGTGTGTAGTGTTCATCTGTGTGTAGTGTTCATCTGTGTGTAGTGTGTAGTGTTCATCTCTGTGTAGTGTGTAGTGTTCATCTGTGTGTAGTGTGTAGTGTTCATCTGTGTGTAGTGTGTAGTGTTCATCTGTGTGTAGTGTGTAGTGTTCATCTGTGTGTAGTGTGTAGTGTTCATTAGTGTTTAGTGTGTAGTGTTCATCTGTGTTTAGTGTGTAGTGTTGTTGTTTGATCATGAGAAAGCTCCAGTTCTTCTCTATATCAGTGTCAGTGTTTCTGAACTCCTGAAACGCCTCCATTGTATCTTGAGTTTCTTCCGGGAACGAACACGTCACAATATTCCTCATTATAATAATTCATACGCAGAATAAAGGGGCGGGGCCTGGTTGAGTTAGTTAGTAGTGTGTTAAACTGGCGGTTATGGAAAGGGAGGGGCATTTCCCAAACACACTCGAAGCACTCGACCAATCACAACACACTGCTCCAGCCGACCAATCAGAGCACAGTGTGCTTTTCAGAAGGAGGGGCTTCATAGAGACAGGAAGTAAACAGAGCGTTACTGACAGACTGGGAAGAGAGGAGCCGCAACAATGGAGAATATTAGGAAAATAATCAACATTCAAGTTCTAGTAGAGACTAAAAACAACATCAAGACTGTAAAAGGAAACATTATAATCAATCTAGATGTCATTTCCATACCTGAGCTTTAGTCATGGCCGTCTTTGCATCACTGAGGGCGAACACGTAACCACAAACCCCAGATGCATCGTCGAGTATCAGACTGCAGTTCTGTGTCGGCGTGACGTGACCCTCCACCAGCCTGACGGAGAGACAGCTTTCATTACGCGTTCAGCGACTAAAAAATCTGTATTATGAATTTTTAAGGCCAGATAAGTAGTTTGTTGAGGTAAATCTGTAAAGAAAGACTACACGCCTGCGCACATATATATTCAAACGCTCATAGATTAAACACGTGATGCGCATGTGCACCGTCAGTGTTTTCACAGATTTGCTTTTTTGAAGTTTACACAGAGATGATCGCGTTTTATAAAATTTTCAACACTTTCACATTGGAACCTGTATCAGGGTTTGTGTTCTCGAGCTCCAAACACTGTTGTGTGCAAATACACGTCCAGAAAGTTTCTGTTTTCTGTTGAACGGTGTGTGTTACCGGCCGCTAAGTTAATAACTAATGATCTTTGCGACAGAAGTATCTCTATCAAAACTAACTTTATCTGGACAATAACTTTATTCTAGATCTGCTGTAAAGCCGAAACAATCTCTGTTACTGTAATCTCCTATTATCTCTGTAAAGCTGCTGTGAAACTCTATATTGTTAAAAGCGCTGTATAAATGAAGGAGACTCGACTAATCGAACCAGACGAACTGGTATATTCTCACCGGTCGCCGACCAGCTCGATCTTCTGCTGCGTCTCCGTCTGCATCTCTTTAAAGATCTTCATCACCTCCGGCTGAACAACAAACACAGAAGATGTTGTGAAGATTACCAGTCAAAAATATGGAATAATTATGATTTTTAATGTTTTGAAAGAGTCTCTTCTGCTCGCCAAAGCTAAATTTATGCGATCAAAAATACAGTAAAAAGAGCAAAATATTATTATAATGTAAAATGCAGTTTTCTATGTGAATATATAGTAAAGTGTAATTTATTACTGCGATCAAAGCTGAAAGCACCAAAATCTGAAGCAGCACAACTGTTTTCAACACTGATAATAATCATAAATATTTCTTGAGCATCAAATCATCATATTATAGTGATTTCTGAAGGATCATGTGACACTGAAGACTGGAGTAATGATGCTGAAAATTCAGCTTTGATCACTGGAATAAATTACACTTTACTATATATTCACATAGAAAACAGCTGATTTAAATTATAATAATATTTCACAATTTTACTGTATTTTTCTATCAAATAAATGCAGCCTTGCTGAGCAGAAGAGACTCTTACAAGAACCTTAAAAATCTTAATTATAAATAAACTGTTTTGTTAAAAAAAAAATTCAAACCAAAGTCATAAAGGTCTGGAATTACATGCAGGTCAGTAAATGAAATGTGTACTGTCCCTTTAAGAGCGTGTCACCTGATCTTTAGGAGTGCAGGGCCGAATGGTGTAAACGCGTGTGGCAAGAGGACTGCGAAACAGATCCCGGTTCCCATGTGACGGCAGCATCCTCTAAACATCACGAGAAACACAAGCATCATCAGGACCCGGAGGTTCAATCACAGGTCAAAGGTCAGTGTCATACAGAAGCGTACCTGGAATTCTCCAGATAAAGCGCCTCTGAAACCCCACGGCTCGGGGTCGTCACTCAAAGCCAGTGCAGGATGAGGCGTATGACCTCCTGCAGAAAAACAACGGCAGACGCTTCGTTACAGCTCAATCAGGACTAGTGTTGGGGAAAGTTACTTTTAAAAGTAATGCTATACAATATTGCGTTACTCCCAAAAAAGTAAATACTTGCGTTACTTAGTTACTTTTTATGAAAAGTAATGCATTACAATATTGTGTTACTCCCCCCAAAAAGTAACTACTTACGTTACTTAGTTACTTTTTATGAAAAGTAATGTTACAATAGTGTTACTCCCAAAAAAAGTAAATACTTGTGTTACTTAGGTAATTTTTATGAAAAATAATGCGTTACAATATTGTGTTACTACCAAAAAAAGTAAATACTTCTGTTACTTAGTTACTTTTTATGAAAAGTAATGTTACAATATTGTGTTACTCCCCAAAAAAGTAAATACTTGCGTTACTTAGTTACTTTTTATGAAAAGTAATGTTACAATATTGTGTTACTCCCCCCAAAAAGTGACTACTTACGTTACTTAGTTACTTTTTATGAAAAGTAATGTTACAATAGTGTTACTCCCAAAAAAAGTAAATACTTGTGTTACTTAGTTACTTTTTATGAAAAGTAATGCATTACAATATTGTGTTACTCCCCCCAAAAAGTAACTACTTACGTTACTTAGTTACTTTTTATGAAAAGTAATGTTACAATAGTGTTACTCCCAAAAAAAGTAAATACTTGCGTTACTTAGTTACTTTTTATGAAAAGTAATGCATTACAATATTGTGTTACTCCCCCCAAAAAGTAACTACTTACGTTACTTAGTTACTTTTTATGAAAAGTAATGTTACAATAGTGTTACTCCCAAAAAAAGTAAATACTTGTGTTACTTAGGTACTTTTTATGAAAAGTAATGCGTTACAATATTGTGTTACTACCAAAAAAAGTAAATACTTCTGTTACTTAGTTACTTTTTATGAAAAGTAATGTTACAATATTGTGTTACTCCCCAAAAAAGTAAATACTTGCGTTACTTAGTTACTTTTTATGAAAAGTAATGCATTACAATATTGTGTTACTCCCCCCAAAAAGTAACTACTTACGTTACTTAGTTACTTTTTATGAAAAGTAATGTTACAATAGTGTTACTCCCAAAAAAAGTAAATACTTGTGTTACTTAGGTACTTTTTATGAAAAGTAATGCGTTACAATATTGTGTTACTACCAAAAAAGTAAATACTTGTGTTACTTAGTTACTTTTTATGAAAAGTAATGTGTTACAATATTGTGTTACTCCCAAAAAAGTAACTACTTGCGTTACTTAGTTACTTTTTCTGAAGTAATTCATTACAATATTGCATTATTCCCCCCAAAAAGTGACTACTTACGTTACTTTTTATGAAAAGTAATGTTACAATATTGCCTTACTCCCCCCAAAAAGTAACTACTTGTGTTACTTAGTTACTTTTTATGAGAAGTAATTCATTACAATATTGCGTTATTCCCCCCAAAAAGTAACTACTTACGTTACTTAGTTACTTTTTATGAAAAGTAATGTGTTACATTACTTTTGCATTACTTTTTCTCACCTGGGCTAGGCTTGTTTGCTTGTTTTTTAACAACAACAAAAAAAGCTGCTGATGTTCTGGATTAAAGAACAATAGGAGACAGGAGAAGGAAGTTCAACACTCTTATTTCTAAATCTATTTTAAAGTCATTTTTGCTTATTAGTATGGTTGAATTAGATCATTTAAGGTCAGCAGCAAAGACATTGGTTAATAAAGTGAGATTAAATACATAAAGTATATTTGTTTCATTTAATATAGTTAATTATAAAAGTTTTGCGTAAAATTCTGAGATTGTATTTTACTGTTTTTTATGCATTTTGAGGAATACTGAATGTTTTCGGGCAAGTGAGATGAGTAAATGCATGTGTACATTTACTCTAGAACTAAAATAACCATCATGTTTACACACAACAACTCCTCACTTTATTTTTCTCAACTTGAGGACAGGACAGCTGTCAGTCAATAAATGTGAAAAAGTAACTAGTGTTACTTATTTGAAAAAGTAACTTAGATACTTTGTTGTAGTTGAAAAAGTAATACGTTACTTTCCTAGTTACTTGCAAAAGTAATCTGAATACATAACTCAAATTACTCAAGTTAACAGAACACTGTTCAGTACCGGCGATTTGCACTGATCACACACTACGTCTCACGTACCCAGTGTTTTGACGTATGCTTTGGCCATGGTGACGCCACTCTTGATGTCACAGATGTAATTGTAGAGGTCGTAGAGGATGATCCTGTTGGGCACATTGGACAGTCGGTTGAACATCTGGACTACGGCGCCACACATGTCGTCAAACTTCTCGGCTCTACGTCGCCATTCCTCACTCTGCAACACATTTACATTTATGCATTCATTTGAAAGACCTTTTTATCCAAAGCAACATTTATTGCATTCTATATGTACATTTAGATAGGACCAATCAGAAAGAAGCAGGGGGCGGGACAACAGTTGCAATCTTAAATACAGAATAGTCACATTTCAAGTCACATTTATTTATATAGCGCTTTTTACAATACAATACAATATAATATAGAATATAGCTGCAAGTAGCAGTTAACGGGGTTCAAACATTAAACACATGCTTAAAAAGGTATGTTTTATATAGCAACGCTGTAGAGCATAGATGGAAAAGACCATTTACAGGCAAAACAGGCACATCACTAAGAAACAAAAAAAAATACTAATTGGCCTGCTAATGAGATTAATTCCAATAATCGTCTAGAAAAATGATTTTCCTATATTTAAAAGAAGCAAAGTTGCTCAGAATGAGGAGTTCTATCATATTGCATGAATGTTGTATGTGCAAAACATCTTATGATATAGAATCCTTCACGCGTGTGAAAAAAGCGATGGCGCCCCCGGGTGGCCGATTTCGTTTGAATTTCTAACAGGCCCAGCGAGTTTCCTTCCAATCAGCCTCCGTTAACCTTGTCTGACGGCGGCCATTTTTTCTTTATATACGCTAATGTCCTCATAGACAATCGCGGCACCTTGGACAAAGAAACAGCATGCCAGTTTTCAAGTTAATCAGACTGACTGTTGTGCAGCTATAGCCGTTTTTTTTTTGTTTTATAGCGCCACCAAGTGGCCAGCCACCACGCCCTTTTCAAGCGACCACAGACTGAGCCCATACATAACTGTAACATGTTTGGTGAAATTATCTCATTCCGTTATAGACTTATAGCCGTTTTAGTAAAAGTGGCCACGCCCACCTCAAACGTTTTGGCGTCCCGTTGCGGACATGTATTAAAATTTCTACTTTAAAAAAAAATAATTATTGACAATCAGACTCCAGAGACTCTTTCTGCGCTGGTTTGGTTCCGACCGGGGAAAACCCTAGGACTAGTGTCTTAAAATATCTTGACTGTAGCTCGACACCCTTGCCTCATTTAGTATGCGCGGTTCTATGAATATGCAAATAAGCCCCGCCTCCACTCACTCAGCTCAGAGATCCACTCATTGACGATCACACGTTGATCTGATTGGTTAGAGGGTAGTTTGTGACGTCAGAAACACCAGCGATTTCAAACCGTGTTTTTGAGACTGCCTGTGGTTCACTGCAGGTTTAAGAAAAAACCTAGTACTAGTTTGCAAAAGTAAAAATCCAAAATACTCGAAAATTTCGCTACGGTGACGAATCAGAATTCGATATACGACGATATACAACACTTGAGCACGAACGGTTTAGGAGTTATGAGCTAATACGTACTTTTCACCGCTGTAGCGCCACCATCAGGTCGATTCTAACAATTGCAATAGGGTTTCAGTGCTAAACGCTCGAACCCGTTATAAATACAAGCCTGAATGTTAAAAAATGTATGTTGAGACTTCGGGATCATCAACATCATCACTCTGACCTTCTCGGACTCGTGGTCCGATCGCAGCCAGTGCAGCTCCTGCAACATGACGAGGGCGGTGGGCCCGTGTTCGTACGGCAGATAGAAGAGCTCCGCTAGCAGCGTCAGGTCCGCTAGCGTCAGCGGCTCAGCCGTGTACAGCGGGTTGTCTTTGGGTCCCGGCTCATAACCGTCTGTCTGCATCGGCTCCTCTTCGTCTCGTTTAGAACCACGAGCGCCAGAGCCTGAACACAATCAGTTCACTGAGTCACATGTCATCTCAAAATGAAAGAAAACGTTTATCTAGCATTAAAGTCCCCCGTAGTCAATCATTTTATCCCTTAAAACTCACCAAAATGACATATTTAAACGGTTTTCCTTGATGTCTTAAAATATCTTGAATGTAACTCGACACCCTTGCCTTATTTAGTATTCGTGGTGGTTCTATGAATATGCAAATGAGTCCCGCCTCCACTCACTCACTCAGAGATCCACTCGTTGACGATCACACGTTGATCTGATTGGTTACAAGGTAGTTTGTAACGTCAGAAACACCAGCGATTTCAAACCGTGTTTTAAAGCATATTTAAAAACACCACATAGACATATAAACAACATTAAAAGCTGGATTTTCACCACAGGGGGACTTTAAATTATGCATTTTACGTCATCGGCGTACTTTTGCTGACAAACAAAAGTGAATTTCTCAGTCCAGGTAAAACGGAGAAGAGTAAACATCATTTATTTACATATACTACTGACATTGTGAAAATACAAAGAGGGTTGAAAATCGGCAAAGTTCCACTTTAAAGCTGCAATCGGCAAGATTTTTTTGGTCATATTCAGTGGAACTGACACTAGTACACAGTTCGTGCACACGCCACAGAACACCCCCCCCCCTCGCGCACGTTACAATACACACGCAGTCTGCCAGACTTGCCGACTGCAGCTTTAAGATAAACGCAAGTGTGAAATGTCGCCTCTCTAAAATAACTTTGTATTTAATTTCAGTTAATGTATATGTTATGTTGTTTTTAGTCTTAGTTAACGATAGCAACCCAATCACACATGATGTTAGAGATCAAACTAGAGTTGTGTTTTTACCGTCAGGTTGATCGGCTCCCAAACCAAAGAGCGAAGCATATGCAAAATAAGTTTAAATTTTATTACAGTTAATGTTTATTTTATTTAAAGTAATAAAAATGTTGGTTTTAGTGTAAGTTAACAATAGTACATGTGATGTTCGAGTTGTGTTTTTACCGTCAGGTTGATTGGCGCGATTGAACTCCACCAGCCATTCGGTGAGTGCGAGCTGCAAAGCATCATGGGGGTTGTAGTCTGACCCGTCGTTTCCATCTGTGGAGCAATGACATCATTACACGAGGGAAACGTAATGTAACGCTCTCTTACATTTCAACTGAACGTTATTACAAGTACTTAGGAGTGCATGAAGGCAAATCTCCTACGCATGTTAATCGGGTTTGAAAGACTACAAAGATTGTGTTTTATGTTCCTTTTTTATCATTCTGTACTAGAAAGTGTGATCAGATATGGCGTGTCCACTTGGTATGGTAATCTTTCAGTAAAATACTATGTATTATTCAATCTTGGACTAAAACACCAGTATTCATACTCTGTATGAACAATGAGTGACTCTTATAAACTCTTACCGTCTAGAAGAAGGTATAAAACTCTCCGTTATAAATACCGGTATCATCAATTAGACTGTTGATCTTTGCAACAGAAGTGAATAAATCATCTGGACAATCACTTTATTCTAGATCTGCTGTAAAGCCAAAACAATCTCTGTTACTCTAATCTCCTATTATCACTGTAAAGCTGTTTTAAAACAGTCTATATTGTTATAGCACTGTAAATGAAGGGGACTTGACTGTTGAACATGAATTAGTAAAGGCTATTTAATTTATTTGTATGGCGTGTATGAATTTTGCGTAATTTTTTTATGTATCAGGTTTTGGCAAATTCTGGCTATTACAAATTTCCCTTATCAGGGACAATAAAGTATTTTTCATATTCATATTTCACATTAGTCATCTTTACCCATAGGCACGTCTTTCTGAGCGTAGCTGGACTTGCACCATGTGGCCAGAGTGTGAATTGCAACGAAATTTGGCTCGAATTCACAGTTGGGGTTTGTGAGGACGCCTCTGAGTTTCGGGAGCAGTTCTGTGGGCCGGTTCTTGAAGGGTCCGAGGAAGAGTCTCTGCGGGTCGTAGTCGTTGGCGTGGATGTTGTCCCAGATGACCGGCGGTCTCCTCAGAACGGCCGACACCTCGTCTATCGACGACACACTGATGTCCTGCGACACCACCTTTGGCCCTGGCGCAGAGAAACACACTTTATACAGTAAACCTTGCGATGTTTTAACTGTGCTAGACTAACCGAGACTTGTTACCGCACTTGTGTACTGTATACTGTAATACTGCATACTGTGTATATACTGTATATACTGTAATACTGTATATACTGTTATACCGTGATACTGTATATACTGTAATACTGTATATACTGTTATACCGTGATACTGTATATACTGTAATACTGTATATACTGTAATACTGTATATACTGTTATACCGTGATACTGTATATACTGTAATACTGTATATACTGTTATACCATAATACTGTATATACTGTAATACTGTATATACTGTTATACCGTAATACTTGAATATACTGTATACGGTTATACACTATATACTGTATAGTGTTATACTGTAATACTTGTATATACTGTATACTGTTATATACTGTATAGTGTTATACTGTAATACTGTATATACTGTATACTGTTATACTATATACTGTTGTCCTCTTGCTTGCCTGATTGCTTCGATTGTTTTCCTCAGTTGTAAGTCGCTTTGGATAAAAGCGTCTGCTAAATGCACGTCTATGTTTGTGATTATATTTCTAACGTCAAGCTCATGGGTTCGATTTCCAATCAATGCATGAACTGATCAAATGTATAATGCAAGTTAGATACACCGATCAAAGTGTATTTAACAACTAATCCTGAAAACGGTTTATACAAAAATATGAAACAGGACAACAGGTTTCAACACAGATAATGAATAAAATAGAAAAATATGCATGTACAAAATAACACTTTACAATAAGGTTCATTAGTTAACATGAACTAAAAATTAACAATACTTCTACAGCATTTATTAATCTTAGTTAATATTAATTTCAACATTTACTAAAACATTATTAAAATCAAAGGTTGCATTTGTTAACATTAGTTAATGCACTGTGAACATGAACAAACAATGAACAGCTTATATTTATTCACTAACATTAACAAAGATTAACTAATAATACAGTAACAAATGTAAGTAAGTAATTTATGTATTGCTCATGGTTAGTTCATGTTAGATAATGCATTAAATAATGAACCTTATTGTAAAGTGTTAGCAAATATTCTACGTGAATACGAAAGGGTTGGTGTGATGATGTCAGCAGTGTGTGATGATGTCAGCAGTGTGTGATGATGTCAGCAGTGTGTGATGATGTCAGCAGTGTGTGATGATGTCAGCAGTGTGTGATGATGTCAGCAGTGTGTGATGATGTCAGCAGTGTGATGATGTCAGCAGTGTGTGATGATGTCAGCAGTGTGTGATGATGTCAGCAGTGTGTGATGATGTCAGCAGTGTGATGATGATGTCAGCAGTGTGTGAAGACGTCAGCAGTGTGATGATGTCAGCAGTGTGTGATGATGTCAGCAGTGTGTGATGATGTCAGCAGTGTGTGATGATGTCAGCAGTGATGATGATGTCAGCAGTGTGATGATGTCAGCAGTGTGTGATGATGTCAGCAGTGTGATGATGTCAGCAGTGTGTGATGATGTCAGCAGTGTGTGATGATGTCAGCAGTGATGATGATGTCAGCAGTGTGATGATGTCAGCAGTGTGTGATGATGTCAGCAGTGTGTGATGATGTCAGCAGTGTGATGATGTCAGCAGTGTGTGATGATGTCAGCAGTGTGTGATGATGTCAGCAGTGTGTGATGATGTCAGCAGTGTGTGATGATGTCAGCAGTGTGTGATGATGTCAGCAGTGTGTGATGATGTCAGCAGTGTTTGATGATGTCAGCAGTGTTTGATGATGTCAGCAGTGTGATGATGATGTCAGCAGTGTGATGATGATGTCAGCAGTGTGATGATGATGTCAGCAGTGTGATGATGTCAGCAGTGTGTGATGATGTCAGCAGTGTGATGATGTCAGCAGTGTGTGATGATGTCAGCAGTGTGTGATGATGTCAGCAGTGTGTGATGATGTCAGCAGTGTGATGATGTCAGCAGTGTGTGATGATGTCAGCAGTGTGTGATGATGTCAGCAGTGTGTGATGATGTCAGCAGTGTGTGATGATGTCAGCAGTGTGATGATGTCAGCAGTGTGTGATGATGTCAGCAGTGTGTGATGATGTCAGCAGTGTGTGATGATGTCAGCAGTGTGTGATGATGTCAGCAGTGTGATGATGATGTCAGCAGTGTGATGATGATATCAGCAGTGTGATGATGATGTCAGCAGTGTGTGATGATGTCAGCAGTGTGTGATGATGTCAGCAGTGTGTGATGATGTCAGCAGTGTGATGATGTGATGTCAGCAGTGTGATGATGTGATGTCAGCAGTGTGATGATGATGTCAGCAGTGTGTGATGATGTCAGCAGTGTGTGATGATGTCAGCAGTGTGATGATAATGTCAGCAGTGTGATGACGTCAGCAGTGTGTGATTACGTCAGCAGTGTGTGATTACGTCAGCAGTGTGATGATGTCAGCAGTGTGATGATAATGTCAGCAGTGTGTGATGATGTCAGCAGTGTGTGATGACGTCAGCAGTGTGATGATGTCAGCAGTGTGTGATGATGTCAGCAGTGTGTGATGATGTCAGCAGTGTGTGATGATGTCAGCAGTGTGTGATGATGTCAGCAGTGTGTGGTGATGTCAGCAGTGTGATGATGATGTCAGCAGTGTGTGATGATGTCAGCAGTGTGTGATGATGTCAGCAGTGTGTGATGATGTCAGCAGTGTTTGATGACGTCAGCAGTGTTTGATGACGTCAGCAGTGTGATGATGACGTCAGCAGTGTGATGATGACGTCAGCAGTGTGATGATGACGTCAGCAGTGTGATGATGTCAGCAGTGTGATGATGATGTCAGCAGTGTGTGATGATGTCAGTTGTGTGATGTCAGCAGTGTGATGATGTCAGCAGTGTGTGATGATGTCAGCAGTGTGTGATGATGTCAGCAGTGTGTGATGATGTCAGCAGTGTGTGATGATGTCAGCAGTGTGTGATGATGTCAGCAGTGTGTGATGATGTCAGCAGTGTGATGACGTCAGCAGTGTGATGATGTCAGCAGTGTGTGATGATGTCAGCAGTGTGTGATGATGTCAGCAGTGTGATGATGATGTCAGCAGTGTGTGAAGACGTCAGCAGTGTGATGATGTCAGCAGTGTGTGATGATGTCAGCAGTGTGTGATGATGTCAGCAGTGTTTGATGATGTCAGCAGTGTGATGATGATGTCAGCAGTGTGTGATGATGTCAGCAGTGTGTGATGTCAGCAGTGTGTGATGATGTCAGCAGTGTGTGATGATGTCAGCAGTGTGATGACGTCAGCAGTGTGATGATGTCAGCAGTGTGTGATGATGTCAGCAGTGTGTGATGATGTCAGCAGTGTGATGATGATGTCAGCAGTGTGTGAAGACGTCAGCAGTGTGATGATGTCAGCAGTGTGTGATCATGTCAGCAGTGTGTGATCATGTCAGCAGTGTGTGATGATGTCAGCAGTGTTTGATGATGTCAGCAGTGTGATGATGATGTCAGCAGTGTGATGATGTCAGCAGTGTGATGATGATGTCAGCAGTGTGTGATGATGTCAGTTGTGTGATGTCAGCAGTGTGATGACGTCAGCAGTGTGATGATGTCAGCAGTGTGTGATGATGTCAGCAGTGTGTGATGATGTCAGCAGTGTGTGATGATGTCAGCAGTGTGATGATGTCAGCAGTGTGTGATGATGTCAGCAGTGTGTGATGATGTCAGTTGTGTGATGTCAGCAGTGTGATGACGTCAGCAGTGTGATGATGTCAGCAGTGTGTGATGATGTCAGCAGTGTGTGATGATGTCAGCAGTGTGTGATGATGTCAGCAGTGTGATGATGTCAGCAGTGTGATGATGATGTCAGCAGTGTGTGATGATGTCAGTTGTGTGATGTCAGCAGTGTGATGACGTCAGCAGTGTGATGATGTCAGCAGTGTGTGATGATGTCAGCAGTGTGTGATGATGTCAGCAGTGTGTGATGATGTCAGCAGTGTGATGATGTCAGCAGTGTGTGATGATGTCAGCAGTGTGTGATGATGTCAGCAGTGTGTGATGATGTCAGCAGTGTGTGAAGACGTCAGCAGTGTGATGATGTCAGCAGTGTGTGATGATGTCAGCAGTGTCTGGTGATGTCAGCAGTGTGATGATGATGTCAGCAGTGTTTGATGATGTCAGCAGTGTGATGATGTCAGCAGTGTGATGATGTCAGCAGTGTGATGATGATGTCAGCAGTGTGTTATGATGTCAGTTGTGTGATGTCAGCAGTGTGATGACGTCAGCAGTGTGATGATGTCAGCAGTGTGTGATGATGTCAGCAGTGTGTGATGATGTCAGCAGTGTGTGATGATGTCAGCAGTGTGTGATGATGTCAGCAGTGTGATGATGATGTCAGCAGTGTGTGATGATGTCAGCAGTGTGTGATGATGTCAGCAGTGTGTGATGATGTCAGCAGTGTGTGATGATGTCAGCAGTGTGTGAAGACGTCAGCAGTGTGATGATGTCAGCAGTGTGTGATGATGTCAGTGTGTGATGATGTCAGCAGTGTTTGATGATGTCAGCAGTGTGATGATGATGTCAGCAGTGTGATGATGTCAGCAGTGTGATGATGATGTCAGCAGTGTGTGATGATGTCAGTTGTGTGATGATGTCAGTTGTGTGATGTCAGCAGTGTGATGATGTCAGCAGTGTGTGATGATGTCAGTTGTGTGATGTCAGCAGTGTGATGATGTCAGCAGTGTGTGATGATGTCAGCAGTGTGATGATGTCAGCAGTGTGTGATGATGTCAGCAGTGTGATGATGTCAGCAGTGTGTGATGATGTCAGCAGTGTGATGATGTCACCTGTCCAGAGCACGTCGATCCCAGCGTTGAGTTTCTCTCCGACCGTCTTCAGATACGCAGACAGCGGGACACTCGGTGTGCAGAACGCAGCGCAGTAATCTACAATAACCAGTTTATATTCTTTATTATGATCAACACTGAGAATGATGGCTCTGCCGCTGGAAAATATGCTATATTTCATTAATCTGTTTTAGAGATAAAGATAATAGTTGTAACTGAACGGTGGAAAATGTCCATATGTTTGCAGATAGTCTTTACATGTTTGGCCAATAGCATGTGCAACAGTGTTATTTTAGTTTTAATCATATTTTAAATTAGCTTTTATTTTTATATTTTTAGTTTTCATGTTAATTTAGGTTCATTTTTTGTCATGTGCTTTTGTCCGTCTACTCTCTCTCTCTCTCTCTCTCTCTCTCTCTCTCTCTCTCTCTCTCTATATATATATATATATATATATATTTATTTATATATATTTTTTTTAAAGTATTGCTATCTATATTTAATTTATTTTTAAGTATTTATTTCAATATTTTTTTATCATTTATTAATATTTTTGCTATTTATGTTTAATTTATTTGTGTTTTAATTCGTTTTAGTATTAATTTTAAAAAATTTTATGAATGTTTTAAACTTTATTTTTTATAATTTATTAATATATTATTATTATTATTAATTTATTTTATTTATCTATTAATTTAACTTTATTTATTTCAGTTAAAATATTTATTATAATGCTCCAACTTATTATTTCAGGTTTTTTGCCAATGCAACATTTCTAATTTTCATTTAGTAATGAGTAATTTAGCAACTTAAATAATTTTCAATAATTTCAACTAATTATTTTATTTCAGCTTCATTTAAATTAACAGGAATATTATTAGTTTTAGCATTCGTTTTAGTTAATGATAATAACCCTGATATCTGATATATTGAATTATAGGGTATTAATATTACTTAGGCTTATTTGGTTTTTAAAATTATTATTATACGTGTATATTTGTATATGTGTGTTTAGTATGCAAATTTACATTATGGGCTAAAAGTTTTACCTTACCTTAAATTATGTTTTTTATTATTATTGAAATACAATTATAGTTTTTATTAAGATTTTGAATTAAATTTTATATTTTCTGTTTTCATTTTTAATTAAGTTAATGTTTTAGTAATTTTGCTGTTTTTTATAATGCCTATATAGTTTTTAGAAATTTTCTATTTTAGATTATTTAGTTTTAGTTATTTTAGTACTTCAACTTCAGAAATGTTGCCTTGGCAACTAGCTTAAATAAAAGAAGTTTAGGTTTTTATAGTTTATTTCAAGTCAGTTAGTTGTAGTTGTGTTTAAGTGGCACCTGTAGGGCAGAAGAGGAAGGTGTGCGGCTCGTCCAGGTGCAGGAACACCTCGTTGCTGAGGGTCACCTGTGCTTCAGCGAACGAGCTGAACGCTTCTTTATCAGAAGAACACATTTCAGTCTCGATGTCGTCAAACAGCAGCGCGAACGAACGGCAGCCAAACTCACGAACCTGCCCGCGAGAAACACAAATAAAATAATTGATGTTCAGCCTCACTTCCTGCTGATCCTGTAGAATTGTAGCTAATTAGCATAATGCCAGCCTCTGATTGGCTGAGCAGCGTCTCTTAGCCCCGCCCTCAAACACTAGTGTATCTGAGACTGGAAGAGTTTGGTTCGTGTTGTTCGTGTCGAGAAGACGCTGTTTTCTGCTGACAAAGCAAATCCACTTTGATGAGATTGATACGGTAAAACCCACGCCATCATTACTGTCCGTATCACTGTGAAATTCAGATATGATAATGAGTGTTTGCTTTCTGACCAATCAGAGCACAGCAGCTCTCAGAGAGGCAGGGCTTAGAGAGACTGAATCTTCGATGGAAGCGTTTCAAACACTGAGAGAAGGAGATTACGCTGCAGTGGAGATTATGAGGAAATAAGTGTTTTTTGACCTTTGATGAATGTAAACCTGTTGAAGGAGACTTAAAATAATAGTTGATGTTCGCACCTGTCTCAGTTTCCTCTTGAGCGCCGCCACTTCTTTAGGGTTTGAGAAGGTGATGTCCAGCCCGGGTGATAAAGCGTAGATGAACTCCACGTTGCGCTCTTTAGCAGCAGAGATCAGCGTCATGAGTTGATCTGTAAAACACAATCAACGAGTTGATCTTCAGATACGACTGTCGTAATACAGTCACGCCGGTTTGCTTTACAGGGTTGATAACTGAACGCAATGTGATCCGTTTTAAATGAAAGCGTGGATTCAGAGTGTCATCCCTTTACTGTTGTGTACTTTCTTTCAGCATTGTGGCCAATTTATAGATTGTATACACAATTTTTCTTTGAAATTTTCTTTTAATTTGTATTTTTTGTGTGTGTTTTTGTGGATTTCACATTAATTTCCTACGATCGGTCATTTTTGACGAAGAACAGAAGTGTGACTAGTTTTTTGCGACCACTGCTCGAATCATGCCCTCAATTATTTTATGTGTTCACATTGAAAATGCCATTAAAGTCACCAAGTTTCATACCATTCTGATGAAGCTGTGATTTTTAAAAATGTAAAACGGTGATTTAAAGGTAAAAATGGCACTTTATGACAAAAGGGTTGCCGACCCCTGGCGTAGACGATGTACAATGTTCACTGGTTTTAAAGCTTAAGTTTGGCTGTCACCTGCTTCCTCCAGGGAATACAGATCTCTCCAGTACATCCTATGCTTGTAATCATCTTTCGGAGCGTATAGATACGCGTTCAAGCCCCATTTCTGCTCCCTGGGAAGATAATAAGATAATAACACGCACACAGGTGAGATAACTGAAGTGATAACACGAGATGACAGATGATAACAGTGGTTTATTCACCTCCTGAAGAGCTCTTTCCTCTGGCTCATAGTCCACGGCCTCCCATAAAACCCTGCAATACACAAAGGTCACATGATCACAGACACGCCTCAATATAACAAAAAATCTAAATTACAACAAGAATACACTAAATTCTAAAGAAATGCAACAGCAATGCAGTTTTGTGTATTTATAACGTGTTAATACTCTATAGTCAAATCACCTTTATTTATATAGAGCTTTTTCCAATACAGATTGTTTCAAAGCAGCTTTACAGAGATAACAGGAAAATAAAAGCACAGTAAAAGCATTTAGCTTAACATTAATTATTTATATCGTCAAGTTATTAGTGGCTCACCCTCGACCACTCCACTCAGGAAAATCTTGGATTTCTTGGACATGATTCCTGGCTTTGCAGCAGATCGATATAAGCTGATCAATCAGATGTGACCCACATGCAGCTCGTTTTGTGTCTTTTGATGGTTTTGAACTCGTTCGACAATCTTTCTGGGTCTGCTGACACACACTCAACTGTTTGGTTTTATGTTTATGTTTATAATCTCTCCGCTTCCTTATTGTACGCGTGGTCACACGTTTGCGCATGCGCGGTTCCTCAGCTGTCAAATAAGCCCCGCCCATATGTGCACTGCCCCGCCCTCCGCGAGCCCACTTTCTGCCCCAACTCGACAGCAGTTTAAGGTATTCCACACAAATAAGCGATAAAAATGTTGATAAAACCAATAGAAGGTATATGAAATATTTGCTTTTAGAAATGCTTGGAAATGGCAAACTGAAGTAAAAAATAAAGGTGAATTGAAATCATTCATCTGCTTTAGTTTGAGTGGATGCTTGTTTTCCTCAGGCGCCTGACAAACTTATACAATGAAAAACTGACCATTTGTTCAGAAAACATATGTATTCCTCTTTTTTTCATGGAATGTTCCAAACTAAACATGTTTTCTTGTGAATATTGTTTTAATTGGTAATTAATTAGCCCTACAGCACGTGACATCAATTTAGCGGGAAAACAGGACAAACGTCAGTAAGTGGATATTTTATGAATTCTGTTATATTTAGTGTTACTGTTTTCTTCAATTTGCCTAATGTTTGATAAAATCATCTGTTCAAATGCTGCAGGACCTTTTATCTTAATTTTTCTCTTCAAGACTTTTTGGTGATTTTAAATGGATGGATGAAGTCAGTTTTCCTCAAACACACGTAGAGCCCAGTATTAATAAATAAAACTATTGTAAATAATTATTATTAAAAAAGTTTGAGTGATTTCAATGCATAACTTCAAATTAAACTAGTCTTTTAATTTGTATTTTCTAATTTTTTTTAGCATGTTGAACATTTTCTGTTTGTTTCTGTATTTTAGGATCATTATAGTTGTCATGCCTGTGGTAAAACATACTTGTACAATTACCTTAACTAGTATAATTAATTTACCCCTTCTCTGTCATCGTTTGGCGCCCTTTTTCTTTATTGCCTTTTTTTCCTATCACATATTTTAGTAATCATCATAATTATCATTCGAATGCTTAAAAACGCAAAATTCATCCTGTGAAAACCGTTTTGAGATCAGACATTGCTTAAAATCTTTTATCAGGCTCAATTTCTTTAGATATTTTGACAAAACGATCATCAGAAAGGTCCGAGACTCGAGTTTCCATGTTTGATGACTGTTCTGTCTTAGAAGTGATATGACAGAATGTATTAATTTGTCAGAACGCATAAAACTTTTATTTGTATAGCACTTAAAACAAAAACTCATAGGAACCTCCAATTTTGTGATATCAATTTCAAATTTGAAACAACTTTTTTAGACGTATGGCTTTGATTTTATGTAAGTTTGAGAGTAAAAAATATGTGATAAAATGTATATTTTGTATTAAAATAAATGTGTAGTACATTTGTTTTACAATAAACTTAAAACTTATCTGTTTTTACTTCAGCAATAAAGTGTTTTTAAAAAGGGACTAACTTTAGGTCTTTATTCCAAGGAATTCATGAATTACAACCATTTAAGTTTGGATAATGCATTTTCACGTCTATGCTCAAAAAGGGGTTAATTTCCCAGCAGTCTAGCGTCTTTCTTATCTAGTGGTATTTTCATGTGGGTTGTAAAAGTTTTACATGCATTGTATAAAAGTTCTGAGTTCAGTGTAACAGAAGAGAGGTCAGTCTTTATTAGTACATAAACTTTTTTATTTAGTTATAGCTTCATCATTCCAACTAAGAAATATGTGAAAACATTTTTGGTATCACTTAAAAAAACAGCAGACTATATATAGAAGACAAACCATTCACCATTGTTCTTTTATAATGATGACTTCATCCTTTAATGCATTCCATTCCTATGTACAAAATTCATAAACAAAAATACTTCAACTGAAGGTTTTAACTGTCAAGTAAGAAAGAAGTGAAGGTAAAGTCAGTTTAGTGAAGTGCAAATGACTCTTCTGTAAAATAACTTGAGTAAATCTCTATAAACATCATCTGTACGGCATTGACTCCTTATGTAAGTGCGTTTATCACAATTACAGATGAAGATAATAGAGCTTTACTTGTGCTAAACCCAGAATACTCCTTTAAAGGGATAGTTCACCCAAAACTGTAAACTCTGTCAGTATTTACTCTCCCTCATGTTGTTCAGCCCCGTAAGACCTTCGTTCATCTTCGCAACACAAATTAAGATATTTGTGAGTAAATCTGAGAGCTGGATCACTCCTCCATAGGCTTCTAAGGGATTGAAACTTGTTCCCCGAAAAGTTATTAAAGACATCGTTAAAATAGTCCAAGTGACTACAGTGGCTCAATCTTACGTTTATCAAGAGACGAGAATACTTTTTGTGCGCAAAAACAAACAAAATAACGACTTTATTTCAACTATTCATGTTCTTCTCTGTGGGCGTCGAGTGAGTTCACTAGTGTAACAGCGCAGCGCTTCTGTGTTGTACGTCACACGCATCACACACATGACCAGCGTCGGCCAATAGTGAGCCTACGTGTGACGTAGCACTACGCTATCACACTGCGCTATCCCAATACGCTAAATCACTCGAGGCCCACAGAGAAGGAAATCAATAGTTGAAATAAAGTCGTTACTTTTGTTTGTTTTTTGCGCACAAAAAGTATTCTCGTCTCTTGATAAACGTAAGATTGAGCCACTGTAGTCACTTGGACTATTTTAACGATGTCTTTAATAACTTTTCGGGGAACAAGGTTCAATCCCGTAGAAGCCTATGGAGGAGTGATCCAGCTCTCAGATTTCATCACAAATATCTTAATTCGTGTTGCGAAGATGAACGAAGGTCTTACGGGGTTGAACAACATGAGGGAGAGTAAATACTGACAGAGTTTACATTTTTGGGTGAACTGTAAACCAGTTTGAACAGTTATTAGAACAAGCTAGTTTTATTGCAAGTAAGCCAACTTGAGTCATGATGAGGTACCAGCCAAAACCAGAACAAAAGTGTCCGAAACATGTCTTGAACTGGAAACCAGCAGTTAAATTGGTGATTTAAACTGGTCCGCAGGTAAACTGGTTTGTTTCAGTGCTTTGAAGGAACGCGAGTCGTCGCTGCTACCTCTTCTGTCTCTGAGCCTGTTTCAGAAGCGTGTCGAAGTCGAACGACTCGCATCGGCTCCTGGACGAGCCATCGGCGTCCCGGTTAGAATCTAAACATAAAAAAAACAAAAATCAGAAATTATAAACTTCCCTTTTTTTATGGGGAATCAGAAAATCACCCAAACTAAGCTGTAATCACATCACAATCAATGTTTAAAGTCCCCCTGTGGTGAAAATCCAGCTTTTAATGTTGTTTATATGTCTATGTGGTGTTTAATATGCTTTAACACAATCCATGTGTAAATTCATAAGTCGACAGCATTGCTGAGTATTTTCTCCTTAAAACTGCAGTGAACCAAAGACAGTCTCAAAAACACGCTTTGCAATCGCTGGTGTTTCTGACGTCACAAACTACCTTGTAACCAACCAGATCAACGTGTGATCGTCAACGAGTGGATCTCTGAGTGAGTGAGTGAGTGGAGGCGGGGCTCATTTGCATATTCATACAACCGCGCATACTAAATGAGGCACGGGTTCGAGTTACATTTAAGATATTTTAAGGCGAAGAAAAAAAAAGTAATTTTGGTGATCAAAGATGAGTTTTAAAGGATAAAATTGTTGACTACAGGGGGACTTTGATTTAATTAATTGAATCACAGTGCATATGCAATTCTGGGTTCGACTTGCTCGGTTGCACTTAAAAGACGATGTATTACTCGAATCGCTCGGTTGCATGTATTATCGGATGTATTACTGCTCATGACAGCTAATATGTGAATCATTCAGACCAACCTAAATCTGCATAGTTGGATTTACAGAACTGGCGTCTGCCGCCAAAGCACAGGTCGAAGGGAAGCTCGTCTGAGCGCCTCAGTTTACTCCCGTTCTCGATGGCGGCGTAAGCGGCGTCTCTGCTGTAATACGTGACGAAACCGTAGTTATCTCTAGAAGGAGAGAACAGAAACACACTGAGAACATGCACTACCAGTCAAAAGTTTTGGATCTGTAAGATTTTTAATGTTTTTAAAAGAGTCTTCTCACCAAGGCTGCGTTTATTTGAGCAAAAACTGAAATATTGTTCCAGTGTAAATCAGCTGTTTTCTATGTGAATATATAGTAAAGTGTAATTTATTCCTGATTTTTAATCTGTGTTCATCAATTTTCAAATCTTTCTTGAGCATCAAATCATCATATTATAGTGATTTGTGAAGGATCATGTGACACTGAAGACTGGAGTAATGATGCTGAAAATTCAGCTTTGATCACAGGAATACATTACATTTTACAATATATTAAAATAGAAAAGTTATTTTAAAAATAACTAACTATTCCGGAAGAGAATACAATGCTGAATAAAGTCGTCGTTTTTGTTATTTTTGGAACAAAATGTATTTTCGATGCTTCAAAACATTCTAACTAACCCACTGAGGTCACATGGACTACTTTGATGATGTCTTTATTTCCTTTCTGGACAAGGACAGTATACCGTACATAGATTTTCAACGGAGGGACAGAAAACTCTCGGACTAAATCTAAAATATCTTAAACTGTGTTCTGAAGATGAACGGAGGTCTTACGGGCTTGGAGCGACATGAGGGTGAGTCATTAATGACATCATTTTCATTTTTGGGTGAACTAACCCTTTAAATCGTCATTTAACAATATTACTGTTATTTTGTATTTTTAATCAAACCTTGTTGAGCAGAAGAGACTTCTTTTAAAAACATTAAAAATCCTACCGATCCAAAACTTTTGAATGGCCGTGTGAATCAGCGTACAGAACAGAAACGCAATCTCATGATGAGTTAGTGAATCTCACCCGTGACTCCTGATGTGGATCGTACAATCCTCAACCTTCCCGAACAGCGAGAACCGATCCGTGAGGTCTGAAGCCGACATGTTCCCGCGGATCCCTCCCACATACACAACCCTACGCTCCTCCTGAGGTCCAAACACAATCATCACACACACACACACGCATCCTTTTTTTAAATTAAAATTTTTATTGGAGAAATATATAGAGTACAGATAAACTTAGCAGAAATCAAATCCAAAGATCCTCCGTATTTTCCTTACGCAAACAAAAGTTAGTAATTCCTACTGCAGTTATTAGCTATATAATCATATGTGACCCTGGATCACAAAACCAGTCCCGAGTCACACGGGTTTATTTGTGGCAATAGCCAACAATACATTATATGGGTCAAAATTACAGATTTTTCTTTTATGACAAAAATCATTAAGATATTAAGTAAAGATCATGTTCCATGAAGTATTTTGCAAAGTTCCTACCGTAAATATATAAAACATTTATTTTCGTGAACATAAATGGACAAATTTAAAGGGGATTTTCTCAATGTTTCTATTTTTTTGCACCGTCAGATTCCAGATTTTCAATAGTTGTATCTCGGCCAAATATTGTCCTATCCTAACAAACCATACATCAATGGGAAGCTTATTTATTCAGCTTTCATATGATGTATAAATCTCAATTTCATAGAATTGACCCATGTGACTGGTTTTGTGGTCCAGGGTCACATATTATACATGCATACACAAATAAACTTGACATTCCTATACATTAGTGTTGACTTTGATGAGAGAGAATCGTGGACTTACGATGGCTTTCTGCTGGCAGAGTTTGCGAGCCTCTTCCCGAAGCCGGTTCAACTCCTTCTGTCTGCGACTGAGGAAAACCACTGATTTAGACTCGCAATCAACACGAGAGCATCACAGTTATAGAATATTATGGAAGCAAAATAGACCAAAACTGATCAGAGCATGAAAAACACTGGATTTGCCTGTAGAAATGAAGAATTTTTAAGGAAAAAATGTTTAAATGTAAATTTGGTGATCAAAGATGAGTTTTAAGGGATAAAATGATTGACTACAGGGGGACTTGAAATATGCAAATTATGCATCATCTAATTAAATATGCACTAATTTGCATAAATTCCAGCACAGAAATCTGAACCTTGGATAAAGCCAGATTCATGATTCTTGTTTGATTTTGTCGACATATTAAAGTTTTTTTCCAAAGGGGATTTTAGAGTTTTAATTACTCCATAAATCAGAAAATACTGACAACAGACATTTCAGCATATTTTTAGGATTGAAATGACCTATAAATAAGGCAGATCATATATATATATATATATATATATATATATATATATATATATAAAATCCATCATGTAAAGTTTGCTGTGTGTGTGAAGCTGCTAGAATGAACATTTCTGCCTCAAACTCACCGACTTTAAAGATCGACAGACGCAAAGAGATCAAGTGCAATAAAATAAACACTTTTGGATGTTTTCTTTCCACTAGTGTGAATGAAGAATATTATGGAAGCAAAATAGACCGAAACTGACCAGAGCATGAAAAACACTGGATTTGCCTGAAACTGTATTACACTAGCGCTGGGTCGATACACCGATCTCCCGATGCGACACTATCACGATACTCGGGTGCCGATACGATATTGTAGTGCTTTTTTTTTTAAGAATTGCGATTCTACAAGTATTGCAGTATTTCATTTTTTAACACTAGACCACGGGTAAAAACTACATCACACTTATACAGATGTACATGTATAAGATGAGTCATATTTACAAAATACAATTCATCACATCTTTCTGAGTTTTATTTCAGAAGCATCATACAGTACTACATAGTAAATTTACAACAAATACATTTTTTAACAGTCAATGTAATCGATAAATGCGTTATTTTAAGCGGGAAGTTTCTATCAAAAGCTGATTTACTCTGGGAAAGTGTCGTATTGTGATTATTGAGGTCAAAATTGCTATTGCGATATAATAAATTTCTCAAAATATTTCTCAACTCAAACTAACAACAACAACTAAATGCACAGTGTTTTCAAATTAAAATATATTTTTTTTACTAAATTAAATAATGAAATTACTGCAAACTTGTTATCGTCTCAATAGAAAAATAGCCTAACAAACATGGAACAATAAATAAGAACATTTGTATGCTCATGAAAATAATATATTTTGAACATTCTGTCCAGACAAACAGGGACATTAAAGCATTTATGATGCAACATATGCTTTATAAACTCAGTCTGTGGATCATTTTTGGTGTAGTGTATTGTGATCGTCAAAACATTTGTTAACAGAATTTTGTCAAGTTTATTGACAACTTGTTACAATGTTTACATGGTACAATGACTGGTAGGCTACTGTTTTTATTATAGCTTGACACAAATTTCACGATTTTAATTCAAATCTTGTGATTTGATTCTGATCTTGATCAAAAATAAAGCTATTTAATTTTAATTAAAGGTGCAGTGTGTAATGTTTAGCAGCATCTAGTGGTGAGGTTGTGAATTGCAGCCAACAGAAGTTACGGTGGCCGACAGGAAGTCATGTCATCGTCTGAGACAGCAGAGAGTAGCCAGTTAAACAATGAGGTTTCTTTACAAAGATAAATTAAGAAATGAGGTTTACTTAATTATTCAGTGAAACGGGATGTTATTGCGAATATTATTGTTACTTGTTCATCATTGTGTCTAGGGGGTGTGCATGAATATTCGATCTGTAATTATTATTCGGAAAATAAGATACTATTCGATTTCACTACGTTGCTTTGCTGGCCGTAAATCCAAGATAAGTCCCAAGCACTAACTCACAGTTATAATTCAATGCACTGGGTGGCGCTGTGGAGCGTGTCAACAAGTTGTTTGTATTTTAACCTATAATGTTGTCGACTGCTTCGCAAAGTTTGGAATTACTTGAAAATTATGAAAATTATCTTACTAAATGATCTTGCAAAATGGAATTACTTTTGACCAAAGTCATTAATGAATCGGAGTTATAATATCATCACCACAATGAGAAATCACATGAAATCCAAACAGCAGTCGACTGAGGAAAGACAGCTGTCAATCATTGCATTCAGAACTGCAGGAAAGCGCAGCTGGACCCCGCGTGATTCGAGATGATATCTGATAGCAAAATAATTTTGAGACATATACTTACTTTAAGTTTCGTTGAGGGAGATAGGTTTAAAAACAGAAAAAGCAAAGTGCTGTTAGAAACTTCACTTAGAACACCGTTATCTTTGTGTCTCTGAAACGTATATCTGTCAGCGCAGACTGACGTAAACGCGAAACAATATAAACACAATAATCATATGCTGACTCGAGTGTCGTTCTGTACGATAACTACGCAGTCTGCTTTGTGTTTTTTCTGTTTGTGCTGCTTGAGCTTAAATGCTTCTGTTCTTTATATTTTTTGTTTACACATACTTTTTAATGGTTTGAACTAAAAGAAAACTTTATTGTAAGCTTGTTGTGTATATTGCCTAATCGTAAGCTTGTTCAGAAATTGTGACAAAAACTTAAACTTAAAAAAAAAACGTATTTTTCGTTAAACGTCATTTAAATAAACGTATTCGAATATTCAAATGCAATATTTTTGAAAATGCCCATCCCTAATTGTGTCAGTGTTTTATTCGCTGACTTTAGCAGCTTCTTATCACGCGCGGTGTGTGTGGACATAAATGCCTCATTCTAAGGTAATTAAAACATAACGGTTCATTATGTAAGGTTTTTATACACCACTGAAAACATAGTTATGTTTATATTGCATTTCAGTCAACAGATTCTCCTAAATATTACACAATGCACCTTTAATATCAATTCTGGAATAAAAAAAATCTATTTTAAAATCGTAAACAAAAGAAACGTGATGGTTAGGTGAATTATATTTTTTCTCCCAGCCCTAGTTTTCCCACTGACCTCTTCCATGTGCAGCGAGACTCACTCCAGTCCGGCTGCGGCGAGTGTGAACCGGATCGAGAGCCACATAAAGATCTGGATCGGGATCGGCGCTCGGGAGGAGGAGGAGGAGACGACGAGCGTGAACTGGAGCGCGAGGAGGAACTGCTCCCAGAATGCCTGGACCTGTACCTGATTAAACATTATCAGCAAAACAAACGGATTCATTTTACGAGATGTTTTAATAGTGTTCGGATTAAACTTCAGTACCAAAAACAGTAAAGAGTTGGGGAGCTTGAACTGATTTTTGAAAACTTTAATTTGATTGCATTAGTACAGAATCTTTTTTTAAATAAACAAATTCTTAAATCGAAAAAGAAAACATACATGTAAATAATGCTCGTTATTATTACACTGACTTGGACGCATAAAAAAACAATTTATTCTCTTATAATGTTAGTGTGTGTGTGTTTATTTGTGTGTTATACAAGGGTGTCGAGTTACATTCAAGCTATTTTAAAGCTCAAAGATATGTATTTTTGCATTTAAATATGTAATTTTAGTGATCAAAGATAAGTTTTAACAAATAAAATTATAGACTACAGGGTGGTTATTTTAACAACATTTTTACTGTATTTTAGAACAGCTTCCATTTACCTTTTTCTGGGTGGTGAACGAGACCTGGAACGAGATGACGACGACGATGATGACGACGATGAAGAACAAGTAGAGCAAGATGACCTTGAGCTGGAGCGTCGGTATCCTACATCATAACCCCGCCTCTTCCTCCTCCCACGGTCCAATGGGCTCGGAGAGGGGGCGGAGAAGCGCAAGCCACGCCCCCTCAGAGACTCCGCCTCCTCGAACGTGTTTATCCTGCAGGGCGAGCTGTCAGGTGACAACAACACCCTGTAATCGCAAGGACTCGAAACCGAGTCGAACGACGTCTTGCTTCCCTGAATCCCACAGTAATCGTGGTCCAGGAAAAGTTGAGCGGGATTCGAAGCAGGAGTGAAGCTGGGAAGTTTTGAATGAGTTTTGCTGGGCGGCAATGGGCGAGGTTCGATAATCTGAATGGTTTTGCTGGACTTCATGGATTTGACGGGCACCGGGGGCTTCCAGGTCTGATGTGGAGGTGTGGCAGGTGGAGTTAGTCCTGGAGAGAAAAAAATAATTATGAAACTATAGTCAAATGACCCACTGCTTTCAATGGAAACTCACTAAAGCCTGCTCGAAAACTCGCTGATGACATCATGCTCTCATTAGCATATTCATGATGTCTCATCTACATTCTTCCTAATGTCAAGCCTTTACATTTTTTTGCTTTTATACAGGGTATCTGAAGTTTTTAAAATGTAAGACTTTAAAGAGCTTTTTTAAGAACTGCACAAATAAAATTAACAAAATAAAATCTTTAAGTTGGGCGCCCATTAAAACACTCTTCTCCGATCCTCAAAATAATAAAATATTAGCCTTTATACAGTATATAGGTCTGCGCAACCATTAATCGCGATTAATCGAATCCAAAATAAAAGTTCATGTTTACTTAATATATGTGTGTGTACCGTGTATAATTATTTTGTATATATAAATACACACACATGCATGTATATGTTTAAGAACAATGTGTTATGATATATATATATATATAAATAAAAATTATATATACAGTATTCACATGCAAATATTTCTTAAATATATACATGCATGTGTGTGTTTATATACAAAATAATTATACACATTACACACAAATTATTTAAACACAAACTTTATTTTGGATGCGATTAATTGTTCCACAGATATATATATATAGTGTTTCTTGAGTAAAGAAAAGCTAGTTATTCAGACAGCCAATTCTTTATTCACGATTGCATTGCAAACAAGCAGCGACATAGAGAAGGGGGCGGAGTTATGAGGTTTGACTGACAGTTTGAGGAGCCAATGGGGTTAAGAGGTTTAGTCACCAGCTGTTTTTAATACTTTTCATTGGTTAATTATTTAAAAACCAAATAATATAAAATTATTCTTTATATTTGAAAACTGATAACCGATGTATTAGCCGATAAATCTAAATGTTTATATAATTTTTCAAGCCTGTTTACAAAAACAAAAGTCTCACCATTAAAATCCATATGCCTCAAACTAAATTAGAATATTCTCATTATAATTTTATGTAGCCTACGTATATGTCAGACTTGCACTTTACTGTATTTTCCTTTTTTGAAGTGATTTCAATAATATTTCAAGTAATTCAAAGCCATTATGGTGAACAGTGCTCATCTGAAGAGTCTCAGCTGAAGGAAATAATACATTATTTATCAGTTTTAATCCAGAATATCGGACAAATTTTCTTAACCAGTAAATAACGCTAACAATAAAAATGAACATATATCGGCAGATACCGATATGGTGGCCGATATATCGTGCATCCCTAATTTATCCCTAATAAAATGAAAATTATGAAATATCAGTCCCTCCCAAGCGTGCCGCACAAGCCCTAGAAAGTGAAGCCAAAGCGTCTCGATCGCCCCCCGGTGGCCGGTCCTAGTATAGCTCATAAACCCCGCCTCCCCATGTTATTCAACGGGACGTGAGACCAACTAAACAATTAAATTACACTCTACATATCTTTTCAAGTGTTTGTTTTTAAAATAAGTTTGTTTTTAGTTAGTTATTTGATGCCATAAAAACGGCGCTGTGGCGTCATGATTGACAGCTGTGATTGACAGGTTCTCTGAGCGAAGTCACTGAAGCAACAACAGACTTTTTTTCGGGATCTTTGGAGGACTGAGGAGATTGGAGCTTTAAATTTGATATCTAAATTTCTATAATTAATTATTTCACACCGACATAATGGGTTGTTCTGCAGCAGAGGCGCATGCTTGCGATTGATTCGGCGAGAGTGAGGGCGGGGCCTTGATTTTGCGGCTTTACTTCCTGCTCACTACTGCGCATGTCTGGTCCCGAAATCGCAACCGCGCAGACTCAAGTCCCAAGATGTCAGCGCCATATCGGGACAATGGCGGCTTCACTACTCGCCAATGGAAGAGAGCGAAGGGGCGTCGTCCATCTTTTTTACAGTCTATGGTCCCTCCAGAAAAACCTGATAATGCGATCGCATAATTCAATGCATAATCAGCCAAAGTCCACACATTTACAAATACGCCGCACTTTCGGCACATAAATTGCCGATTTCACAGCAAAATATGCGAGGCTTGCATGATTTCATAATCCCCGCATTTTTGGTGCAAAAAAGTCACATATATCTTAGCAGAAAGTTGAAAAATGTTGCGTTTACTTCACGCACGAGCAGCCGTTTCCCCTGTTGCCATGGGAACGTTATGAAGTGACGTGAACATCATCGAAAAGCTGAAAACCCCGCGATGAAGCCCGCAAATCAGTCTCATTTGCCAACAAAAATAAGCGCAAAAGAGTATTAGTATTAGTAGGCAGTAGCCTAGTGAGAACAGGGTGTTGGGGAATCACTTTTTTTCTCTTTTTCATCAAACCGCAGTTTTTGCAAGTTCCCGCAATTTCAACGCATAAAATTGCATAAATATCCCACATTTTTAAAGAAAACGTGCTGCATAATCAAGGATTTTTGCCTGCATCAATCACAAAAAAACTTTCTGGAAGTATTTTTCTGGAAGGACTGGTGAAATATGGAGATATAACTCTGATATGACCTCTGACCTGCAGTGCTACTGAGATCCGCCGGCCGTCGCTCCTGATGCTCATCTCGGGAAACTTCAGGGAGATTCTGCCCTTCAGAAGCTGCAGAGAAACAACACCATTTGACTGAGGAATCCACATTAACGGTAGGAACGACAAATATGAACTAGTTATTTGCTCTAATAATTCCCTGTGACGTCCGGTTATGTTTCTAGAGATTTAAACCCTGAACATACAAACATTATTCATGCCAGCTGTTCTACAAAAGCTATTAAGCCATTAAAGGACTTCAATCTAAACTTTAATAACACTGGGATCACGTTCGTCTCTGACTGCATTAAATCTGTGACGATATTGTCTTCAGTGCCGAAGAGACAAACATTCAGGCAGGAAAATCGGTTCATGAAGCTTTTATGGACTGAAAATGATTTAGGGCTGATAAAGCACACGGATCTTATCTGACCGGATGTAAATGAGCTGATACTGTCCATTCAGTTACACATGATCATAAACAAAACATGCATTAATCATATACCTTGAGTCTCAAACTGCTCCAAAAGGCTGGTCAGATCCGTGGCTTCAATTCCTGCAGAATAAACACAACATGAAATGCTTTGAAACAATGTTATTTTAGTTTTTTTCCATTTAGTTTTTATTGTCTATTTAGTTTCAAGTTTCTATTATAGTTTTTGTAAATAAATTTTGTTTTTATATTTTAATTGTAGGTTTTTTTTGTGTTTTTGTCATTTTTATTAGTTTGTTTTTTCTAATTAGTTTGTATTGTCTATTTAGATTCTAGTTTCTGTTAGTTTTTATAAATAATTTATATTTTTTGTTTTCAAATTTTCCGTTTTCATTTTATTTAGTCGTTTTGTTGTGTTTTTGTAATTTTCATTAGTTTATTAATTGTAATTTTTTATTGTCTATTTAGTTTCTAGTTTTTATTATTTTATAAATATTTTATACATTTTTTGTTTTTATATTCTCCATTTTAATTTTAGTAATTTTTCATGTTAGTCATTTTTTTAACCTCTTTAGATTATATTGTAATTTTTATAAAAATTAAAAAAAAATTATATTTTCTGTTTAATTCAGATTTAAAAATTTAAAAATTCAGTTTTAGCAACATTAGTTATATATATATATATTAAAAAAGATTTGTATAATTTAGTTTATTAATTTTTACATCAAGTACAACTAAATGAAAATAAGAAATGAAATAAAATAAGTTGTAAATTTAATCTGTTAACATTTGTTCCAAGTAACAAAAATAGTTTTATTTTATAAACGGTTTTAGATTTAACTACCGATAATAATTACCCTGCTTTGGAAGCATTTTACTCGTTTAAAAGCCCATTCAAACACGACTGTACGGTGAGCTCACCGATGTCTCCACACGTGTTCTGGTTCTGCTGTCCTTCGGGGCGTTTCTCTGCGACGCTCGTGGGCATCAGTACCGGAGCGGGCGGTTCTGATCCGGTTCTCGTTGGTGAATCTGTAGCTTTGATGATCACAGGCACGACCTCAGCGAGTCGAACCTCTTCACAAGAAACACAAACATCAGCTTTCGAGTCCGTTAGCGCCGGCTGCGTCTTTATCCCCGATGATAGTGTGGGTTTCAAGGGCACTAGAACCGGGTTTGGAGGATCCGTGCAAAGATCTGCGGCTGTTCTGAGCTTTACATGTGAGGAACGTGTGATTTCTCGAGGCTGGGAAGCCGATATCTTCACCTCAACAGTTGGAGCTTTATCTATCGCACCACAATGTGAGTTTAGATTCAACTTTGGGTCGATTTTAAACAAATCCGGCAGAATAGCCGGAAGCTCCCTGGGAATGTCGGGAAGCGAAGGCCATTTTGTCCGATAGTCCATTCGTGTCTCTTCACGAGGTTGTTTGTTCTGTCTGAGGAGACGGTACTGTTGCAGACTGAGGGCTTTGGGCTTCTGAGGGGAAGTGATGTCACTTTTAGAGGATGTGGATTCCAAGTCTGAATCGGACTCGTCGTCAGGTGGAATCTCGTGAACCAAGGTTAAATTGACTGCAAATGTCACTGTTTTCCTGTTTTTTTCCCTGGTTTTGAGTAAAGCGCTTCGCAGAGGAGTCGCCACCAAAACACTTTTGTCCAAAAATGAGATATTTTCCCTGTTTCTACACACATCTTTATCCCGATCCTCTTCGGATTTGGATATCCGATATGAGCCGCTTTCTCCTTTTGGATCTAGTCCTTGTCCTGATTGGTTTTCCTCCGGTTCCTCGTAACCTTCAACATCTACAAACTCCTCCTCTTCCTCTTCTTCCACAGACACACGCACCTCTTTCTCGTTCTCCAGATCTGTCCTGATGCAGTACGGATGCATGTGTCTCACTAAATCTACGAGGATTTCCCGTTCGTCTTGTGGGAATATCGTGTCGGATTCGATGCGAAAGCTTCTGGCGCTCCTCTTGTTCTCTCTCGGGTTCTTCTCATCGTCGGCTCGCTGTGAAATCTTACTCTGGGTTTCCAAGTGGCGACGGGGTCTCAACTGTCTGTCTGATATTACCACCTCCTGATGGAGAAAACCACACAAAACACTGGGATAAAACTACAGGTTGACCGATATATTGTTTATGCCGGTTAATCGGCACCTAAAGTTTCTTCTTTGGCTTAGGGATTTGAAATGTTGTAAAAGCGACACAGAGATTGTGTTATTATTATTCAAAAGGGGAGTAAGGTATTAAACAAGAAACAAGAAGGTATTATATAGGGATGCGCCAATATGAAAATTTTGCCCGACACCTTTAACCGATAATTGTTCATATTTGAAGGCTGATAAACGATATATTGGCCGATAAATCTAAATTCAAAATTTTATGTAATTTTTGAGAGCCTGGTTACAATAACAAGTCTCACTATTAAAAGCCATGCCTCAAGCACACAATTATAATAATCTCATTATAATGTTGTGTAGCCGATATGACAGGCTTGCCCTGCACATTACTGTATTTTCCTTTTTTTAAGTGATTCCAATTATATTTCAAGCAATTCAAAGCCATCATGGAGAACAGTGCGCAGTCTCACAGTCTCAGCTGAAGGAAATAATACATTATTTATCAGCTTTAATATATTGGCTAAATTTAATTATCGGGCCGATAACGATTACATTAAAAATGCACATACTGTATATTGACCGATGTCGATATGGTGGCCGATATATTGAACAGATAAATTGTCATATGTAGGTCTCTAACAGAGTTCACTGTAAAGCATTATCTATTGTGAAGATCATTTTATGGTTCTTGTGCTGGAGTTTATTTTCAAGGAAGTACCGTGTCTATAGGCCTGTCACCATAACAAATTTTGCTGGACGATAAATTGTCCAAGAAATTATTGCGATAAACGATAATATTGATAATAAACGATAATATTGTCGTTCTGAGACCATTTTCATCTAAAATAATGATAATTGGCATAATAATGCAGGTACACCTTTTCAAAGATCAAGAAACTTTTATTTCTAAAGACTATTTAAATAAACAAAACAACGAAAAACAATAAAAACAATGGACTCTGTCTCTGTTAACAAAAATGTCACACTTCCGTTCACACTGAGAATCATATGCATCATGTACTCATATGAGTATTTGCGCTAGTTTGTGTGTGTGTGTGTGTGTGTGTGTGCTCGCGTCTCATGAGTATGTGCGCGGAGACTTTGTGTGTGTGTGTGTGTGTGTGTGTGTTCCGTGTCATTGAGTTTGTGCGCGAGTTTGTGTGTGTGCGTGGAGAGTTTGTGTGTGCGCGCATCTCGTGTGTGTAGAGTTTGTGTGTATGTGCGTGAGCAACTTTAGGTGTGTCGTTGTGCATTTCATATGTATTTGTTTGAGCATTCAGCAGTATACATGTATGTTTGACAACTTAATATGTGTATGCAAGTGTTTTGTGTGTGTGAATGAAGTCTGATTTAAGCCCGAGGGAGAGAGAGAGAGGGACGAGCGAGAGGTAGTGCTTGCGCTATAGGGCGCTCTGCAATCAAATATGATTGTAAATAGGCTAAGTAAAAAAAAAAAAAATCAACGTGTGGCGGTCAGAGTTGATATTGTCATCCAGTCTCTTCGGCAGAGAGAGAGAGGCGAGGAAAACACACAAGCATGCAAATGAAAATTATCGCGGCCGGAAAAATTATCGAGCTCTTTTTTTTTATCGTGCGATTAATTGATTTATTGATTACCGCGACAGGCCTACGTGTCTATTAATGGGTAAAGCTACAGTAACGCAAGCTTGAGATCCTTTACATCTGAATGCAGTTTTGTTTTTAACTGCTAGAGAGCCAAAAGATACAGTGTACCTTTAAAGTCCCCCTGTGGTGAAAATCCAGCTTTTAATGTTGTTTATATGTCTATGTGGTGTTTTTAATATGCTTTAAGACAAACCATGTGTAAATTCATAAGTCGACAGCATTGCTGAGTATTTTCTCCTTAAAACTGCAGTGAACCAAAGACAGTCTCAAAAACACGGTTTGAAATCGCTGGTGTTTCTAACGTCACAAACTACCTTGTAACCAATCAGATCAACGTGTGATCGTCAACCAGTGGATCTCTGAGTGAGTGAGTGAGTGGAGGCGGGGCTAATTTGCATATTCATAGAACGCGCATACTAAATGAGGCAGGGGTGTCGAGTTACACTCAAGCTATTTTAACACATGAAGACATAAGTTTAAATATTTAATTTTGGTGATCAAAGATGAGTTTTAAGGGATACTATTTTACTAATTTGCATTCATTTACATTCATATAACAGATTTAAAGAAACTACTGGCCAATTACTCAGGTATCAATCTAATTTTTAAACTTTTGTTATCAAAAGAAAATCCAGTATCGGTTGTCCTTTAGATAAAACTTGACTGAACAGAAGTTGACGCCGTTTGATTTAAACAAATATAGTTTCTCTTCAACAATTTCATCAGTGACGCTGTGGAGACGGGAACTGCGCATGAATCCGGTCAATAACAGGATAAAGCAAAGGAAACTTACTTTTCCTGACTTTGAAGCTGGTGATTGAGAGATTTTGGGGCATTGAAGCGCCGCTGCTCGATCTGAATCCAGAAGATTCCTGAGCTGTGAGGGGAAACGTTTGACAAAAGCAAATTAACCAATTGTTTGTACATTATTTTGAGAACTTGAGACACAAGCGACTACTAACTGTGTGGTTTGGATTCTTCCGAGCTGAAAAAATCTCTGCGTCTGGAAGCACGTCAAATGGTGATAACGTCTCAACGTCTACGCTGTCCAGAATCTCGCTCAGCGCTGACAGAAGCGACGCCTCACTTTCCACACTTTCAGTCCCAATCTTTTCCTGAAAGATGGATAAAATGGAAGGATCCAGGCTTCCATGGAGACTGAGAGCATCGGAGATCTTCCCAACATCCAGATCAAAGACAGGAACGTCATGTTTTCCGAATTCAAACTGTGGATAAAAAACGAAACACAAAACAATGCTGGATAGGATTAAGAGGATTCAAACCCAGGCCACAAACTCTGGGCTCTATATGTATATCCCTGGAAAGTCATTACGATGAGGGATTCACACTTATAAGTGAACTTTCTTGTAATCACATATAATTTGTGTAAGAGAAAGTCATTCCCATTAGTTCAAATCACACGTGGTATTACTAAGATTATTGTCAGATAAGTGTTTGCCCTGTAGCTAAATAATTAGCCTAATAAATTATGTTTGGCCAAAAAAAAAAAAAAAAAACTTGTGAAACCCCAATACGAACCCTTAATAAACCTCACCACGTACAAATAGTTAAAACTATAGGAGCATTTTTCCACCATAGAATAAAAAAAGGAAATCACAATATCTTTTCTCTCTAGTTAATATCTTGCAATTCTGAGTTTATATTTTGCAACTGAGTTAATAACTTGCAATTATGCGTTAATATCTTGCAATTATGAGTTCATATCTCACAAACAATGAGTTGATATGAGTTAATATCTCGCAATCCTTCAAAAAGTCAAAGTGAAAAAAGTACAGAAATCTGAATAATTTATTTTTTAAATACTATAATTAGGCCTACTAGTGCTACAATAAAGCTGTATACTGAAGCTTCTTACATTTACAATTTTACAGTAAAAATATATATATATAATTAATGCTACCATTATATATTTTACTATATTTTAATAGTTAGTTGAACTTAAAATAAATAGCCTAAACAAATAATTACCAGAAAAAAATGCGTAAACAAAAACCTGTATATTAATCATTAATTTTTAAGTAGTAAAGCATATTTGCATAAGTTTAAAGGCCGTGATTAAAGAACTAACTCGGTAAAACTCCATTTAAAACTGTTGATTTGATTTAGATTGTTCATTGATTCTGATTGAATCTTGACTCAGACCGACAGGTGTGTGTGTGTGTGTGTGTGTGTGTGTGTGTGTGTGTGTGTGTGTGTGTGTGTGTGTGTGAGAGAGAGAGAGACACGTCAGCGTTATTTGACCTGGACACTCAGATAAGAAACACGAGGATTGAATGACATTGAAGATAATTTTTACCTAATAATCCATTCATTCATTCATTCAAAGATGAACGCAAGCAGAATAAGATAGTGCAAAAGAAAGATTCTTTGATTTCATTCATTTAATGGCCTTTCATACTGATTGAGTAAAATCTGTCAAACACAGTGATATTCCCCACCTTTATGGGCTTAAAAGAAATTCATTTTATTTTAGACAGTTTATATTTTGAACAATGTTTCAGCCTTAATGCATATATACTGGTGTATGACGAGTTAAACAGCTGAATTCAGAACTTGTAGTTCAAAAACTTTATTCAGACACTTGACTAAGTAATTAAACCGCATTTGAGCCGTTAATATGATTTCAATAGCGCATTTCTCGAGATTTATAACTTCACATCCGCCTCTAACACGCGCTCCCGTCCACGTGTTCACATGCTGAGCGTCTTTTCTACACATGCTTGACATCACAAAACCTTCATACAAACATCTGCATATACACAACAGAAACACAAATAAGACCTGAGCGTCCTGGTGCGCTTGTGCCGCTGTGTTGTCCATAAAATCACACTTTAAATCCTTCAGTTTTACGCCATGCGGCGCCGCCATTTTGATTCGAAGAGAAGAGTTGCACACGAGGCGCCGGGTGAGTCACGTGACGTGGAGGTTCCCGGGAAAATGACAGCTCGAACTTTCAACCCCAACGGTCTTTGCTGCTGTTACTAGGCAACAACTCACATACCTTTACCGTTTGTTTTACTGTGAAGATTACTTACGCTATTCTACATTACTATTATTTTACATATTTCATTTGATTTTTTTCAATTATGATGACGAATACAGTGGCATCTAGTGGACGATTTTCTCAGGTAGGGCAGATCAGATATTAGACCTTTAACGTTATCAATAACAATTAATTTTCTGTCAAGTCTCATTAATTTGGGCCAAATAACGGATTATTTAAAGTCTAATCTTAATTTTCTTCGCTCCGCATTTCAATAATATTTGTTTATTTAACCTTTTAAATTAATATACGTTACATATTTATTTCCAGTAAAGCATTTCTGCCACATAAGGAAAAAATATGCTTTCGTAAATCATAATTATGACACAAAAAGTCGAAATTATGACATACTAAGTCATTTTTATGAGACGAAAAGCTGAAACTAAGACTTAAAACATAATTATGACATAAAAAGTATAAAACATCATAGCCTAGGCCTACTAAGAACAAGTCATGATTATTAATTAAAAAAAAATGTTTTATCAGAATTATGTCAGAATTATGAATTTTATGTCAGAATTTAGATTTTTTTATGTCAAAAAGTAA
The DNA here is from genome assembly GCF_051911475.1 of Siphateles boraxobius. Taxonomy (NCBI): domain Eukaryota; kingdom Metazoa; phylum Chordata; class Actinopteri; order Cypriniformes; family Leuciscidae; genus Siphateles; species Siphateles boraxobius. The sequence goes on from NW_027508870.1 coordinate 339,232, forward strand.
ATTATGACATACTAAGTCGAAACTTAATAGCTGCTACTTATTTGAAAACTGACATTAGTTGAAATTGACAAAGTCATAATTTCAGCTTTTTATTTTTATATAACATTTTATTTTCATGATTATAACAGTCAAAATTATGACTTAGTATGTCAATAGTATGGTTATTGGCCAAACCATGAAAATAATTATCAGCATTTTGTGTAGTTTGAATATCAGCGGATCCCTAGTTAATGAGCTTCTGTGGTGACGTCATCAGTCTTCACAACCAGTTAAATTTCAATAAATGTTGTGGATTGACTGGAGAAAATGTGTCACATCAAACTCCTATAGTCAAAGAACAAGATAAAACAGTTTTCCAAAGTCAGCTGACCTTTATCCTTAAGTGTTCACTGTTCAGATCCTGTATCTTATTTCATCTCTCTCTCTCTCTCTCTCTCTCTCTCTCTCTCTCTCTCTCTCTCTCTCTCTCTCTCTCTCTCTCTCTCTCTCTCTCTCTCTCTCTCCCTCTCTCTCTCTCTCTCTCTCTCTCTCTCTCCCTCTCTCTCCCTCTCTCTCTCTCTCTCTCTCTCTCTCTCTCTCTCTCTCTCCCTCTCTCTCTCTCTCTCTCTCTCTCTCTCTCTCCCTCACTCTCTCTCTCTCTCTCTCTCTCTCTGAGCTGTGTGATGTTGGGCCACAATAGGGGCCAGTGTGTGTGTGTCTTGTAAAGCAGAAGGAAGCTCCATGAAAGTGGGTCACCTTCCGGATCTGGACACACACACACACACACACACACACACACACACACACACACACACACACACACACACACACACACACACACATCTCAGCGCCATCTACTGTTCTCCCGGGAGACTAGCGCTACATTAATCCCCTATCTCAGCGCCATCTACTGTTCTCCCGGGAGACTAGCGCTACATTAATCCCCTATCTCAGCGCCATCTACTGTTCTCCCGGGAGACTAGCGCTACATTAATCCCCTCTCTCAGCGCCATCTACTGTTCTCCCGGGAGACTAGCGCTACATTAATCCCCTATCTCAGCGCCATCTACTGTTCTCCCGGAGACTAGCGCTACATTAATCCCCTATCTCAGCGCCATCTGCTGTTCTCCCGGGAGACTAGTGCTACATTAATCCCCTATCTCAGCGCCATCTACTGTTCTCCCGGGAGACTAGCGCTACATTAATCCCCTATCTCAGCGCCATCTACTGTTCTCCCGGGAGACTAGCGCTACATTAATCCCCTATCTCAGCGCCATCTACTGTTCTCCCGGGAGACTAGCGCTACATTAATCCCCTCTCTCAGCGCCATCTACTGTTCTCCCGGGAGACTAGCGCTACATTAATCCCCTATCTCAGCGCCATCTACTGTTCTCCCGGAGACTAGCGCTACATTAATCCCCTATCTCAGCGCCATCTACTGTTCTTCCGGGAGACTAGTGCTACATTAATCCCCTATCTCAGCGCCATCTACTGTTCTCCCGGGAGACTAGTGCTACATTAATCCCCTATCTCAGCGCCATCTACTGTTCTCCCGGGAGACTAGCGCTACATTAATCCCCTATCTCAGCGCCATCTACTGTTCTCCCGGAGACTAGCGCTACATTAATCCCCTATCTCAGCGCCATCTACTGTTCTCCCGGAGACTAGCGCTACATTAATCCCCTATCTTAGCGCCATCTACTGTTCTCCCGGGAGACTAGCGCTACATTAATCCCCTATCTTAGCGCCATCTACTGTTCTCCCGGAGACTAGCGCTACATTAATCCCCTATTTTAGCGCCATCTACTGTTCTCCCGGGAGACTAGCGCTACATTAATCCCCTATCTCAGCGCCATCTACTGTTCTCCCGGGAGACTAGCGCTACATTAATCCCCTATCTCAGCGCCATCTACTGTTCTCCCGGAGACTAGCGCTACATTAATCCCCTATCTCAGAGCCATCTACTGTTCTCCCGGGAGACTAGCGCTACATTAATCCCCTATCTCAGCGCCATCTACTGTTCTCCCGGGAGACTAGCGCTACATTAATCCCCTATCTTAGCGCCATCTACTGTTCTCCCGGAGACTAGCGCTACATTAATCCCCTATCTTAGCGCCATCTACTGTTCTCCCGGGAGACTAGCGCTACATTAATCCCCTATTTTAGCGCCATCTACTGTTCTCCCGGAGACTAGCGCTACATTAATCCCCTATCTTAACGCCATCTACTGTTCTCCCGGAGACTAGCGCTACATTAATCCCCTATCTTAACGCCATCTACTGTTCTCCCGGAGACTACCGCTACATTAATCCCCTATCTTAGCGCCATCTACTGTTCTCCCGGGAGACTAGCGCTACATTAATCCCCTATCTTAGCGCCATCTACTGTTCTCCCGGGAGACTAGCGCTACATTAATCCCCTATCTTAGCGCCATCTACTGTTCTCCCGGAGACTAGCGCTACATTAATCCCCTATCTCAGCGCCATCTACTGTTCTCCCGGAGACTACCGCTACATTAATCCCCTATCTTAGCGCCATCTACTGTTCTCCCGGAGACTACCGCTACATTAATCCCCTATCTTAGCGCCATCTACTGTTCTTCCGGGAGACTAGCGCTACATTAATCCCCTATTTTAGCGCCATCTACTGTTCTCCCGGGAGACTAGCGCTACATTAATCCCCTATCTCAGCGCCATCTGCTGTTCTCCCGGAGACTACCGCTACATTAATCCCCTATCTTAGCGCCATCTACTGTTCTTCCGGGAGACTACCGCTACATTAATCCCCTATCTTAGCGCCATCTACTGTTCTTCCGGGAGACTAGCGCTACATTAATCCCCTATTTTAGCGCCATCTACTGTTCTTCCGGGAGACTAGCGCTACATTAATCCCCTATTTTAGCGCCATCTACTGTTCTCCCGGGAGACTAGCGCTACATTAATCCCCTATCTCAGCGCCATCTGCTGTTCTCCCGGAGACTACCGCTACATTAATCCCCTATCTTAGCGCCATCTACTGTTCTTCCGGGAGACTACCGCTACATTAATCCCCTATCTTAGCGCCATCTACTGTTCTTCCGGGAGACTAGCGCTACATTAATCCCCTATTTTAGCGCCATCTACTGTTCTCCCGGGAGACTAGCGCTACATTAATCCCCTATCTTAGCGCCATCTACTGTTCTTCCGGGAGACTAGCGCTACATTAATCCCCTATCTCAGCGCCATCTACTGTTCTCCCGGGAGACTAGCGCTACATTAATTCCCTAGTTTAGCGCCATCTACTGTTTTAGAAGAGGAAGTTGCTCAACTGCATTTGTGAGAAAATGCCGAGAGATCTCATAAAAAGCCAAGTGTCTCACAATCAAAACAGACAGATATGCATTTGTGTGCACTAGATTTGGTATTTTTTCAAAGGTTACATGTAATTTGTAGGATGGTTTGTATTTATTTGTGAAAAATTATCTAGGCTCATTTATTTATATTTGTAAAACACAATACATTTGTTACTTCACTGCATTTTCGCACAAATTGACCTTTGTACATTGCTTTCTGTTTGTTTGTGAGTCGATTTTTCCTTTGCAAAGCAGATCGAGTTTGTTTGCAAAATGCTCTATTTGTTTGTTTAATTATGGCACATAATTCGCTCCATACAGTACCCAGTACTTATGGTGTTAAATCGTGATTTCAGTATCGACCGGAATAATCGTGATTTTTTTGTTGTTGTTATAATCGAGCAGCCCTGATTAGTTTGATTATAATGACTTCATACGCTAGTGTTCCTGCTCATGTTTCCGCTAACGTTAAATTGATTTGTCATTTCGATGGTTGTCCATCAAGGGCAAACACACGTGTGTGTGTGTGTCAGTACAGTGTTTATGTGTGTGTGTGTGTGTGATCCTGCTAGTGTGATCTGCCACATTGCCATGGTGACGGTGCCCTCTGTGTGTGAACACCCCCCCTCTGTAATGAGCTCTATTCCTCCTGTCGCTCTCCCTCCAGCAGTTCTGAGACACACACACACACACACACACACAGACGGAGCTGAGAGAGAGCTACTGACAGGGGGAATTAAGACTTTTAATTTTAAAAAATATATATTTAAAAATACTTGAATTTTAATTTCTTAAATATTTAATCATTTTTGTATATATATTTTTTTTGCCCACCAAATATTTTTTTATATACATTTATTTAAATATTTTATATATTTGTATATATGCATTTTTTTTGCTTTCAAATATTTTTAAATACTCATTTTAATATTTCTTTATTAATTATTATTTTTGTAATATATTTATTTTACATTTTTACCCAACAAATATTTTTTTATTTTAATATTTTTTAAATATATCTTTATTAATTTTTATTGTTTACTTCCCCAAATATTTTTTAAATGCATATTAGTTTTTATATTTATTTATTAATTAATATTTTTAGTATACATGTATTTTTATTTTTTTGACCAGCAAATATTTTAAAATAATTTTAATATTTTATTTATATATAGGCCTATTATATATTTTAGTATATTTATACTTTTTTTTGCCCCCCAACTTTAACCAGCACATATTTTCCCAATTCAAAAATATATTATATCTCACTGTACACAGCAAAAATCTGAGACCACATTGAAAATATGGTGTCAAAATCTAATTTAAAACTGGCAATAATCATAAAGTTTTAGGGTTTGTGGAGATTAGTGGCTAAGTAACAGTCAGTTATGTCATTGTTAAGTCAGCAACAGTTGCTAAGGCCCTATTGGTCAGGAACCCTTTAAAGGCGGGGCTTAGTGAGTCTGTGGGTCAGTTATGAGATGCTTAACGGAAACATCTGCAGGTCAAACATTCGTGACCTCTGATGACCTGTAGAGATGCTGAGGTTAGTCTCGGTCTCTCTGAGGTACAGGTGTGTGTGTGTGTGTGTGTGTGTGTGTGAGAGAGAGAGAGAGAGAGAGACATGCCTTCATCTAGAATGAAATGACTGCACAACACTGAACAGTTTGACGGGATCATATTGATAAACTAATAAGCATACAAATGTTGATCAAAATATCAATCTATGTGTGTTTGTGTGTGAGTGAGTGAGTGAGTGTGTGTGTGTTTGTGTGTGTGTGTGTGTGTGTGTGTGTGTGTGTGTGTGTGTGTGTGTGTGTGTGTGTGTGTGTGTGTGAGTGAGTGTGTGTGAGTGAGTGTGTGTGTGTGTTTGTGTGCCTGAAATAAAATAAGTTTCTGTTTTTTTGCATTTAATTTTAATTTTTTAAGGACGACAACAAACGGCTGGTAGGAACTACAATGAGCAGGGCTCGAATTTCGGTGCGGGATTGCGGGTATTCCGCATCATTTTAATCATTCCCGCAGGTCTTGCGTTTATAATGCGGGAAATTCCCGCAAACATTCATTCAATCTACCATGTAGGCCTATGAGTAAATTTAACCTAACAGATTATAAGATCAAATCAGTCATTTTAAAACATTCTGCGAGACGCAATTTCACAAACAGCGTGAGTGATTCTGCCAATGCCGCGTCTTCTCTGTCTCTTAAAATAGGTTACACAAGGCGAGCCAATCACGCTGCAGCTGCAGGCGGCGACTCTAGACTCTCGCCTTTCAGGAGCCGGGACATATGATGGAAATGTCACTTGCACAATCGGGCCATTGCATCGTCACTATTGTTTATAATTTGTGCGTCTTTTTAAGTCTTACCTATTTAAACATTCGCGAATTGTAGCGCTTTAACGGTCAAAAGCACACATCATTGTCTATATTCCAGTCTTGGGGAGTATCCTCTCAAACACAATCGGTTATGTCTTAAAAAAATAATACAAAAAGAAAGTGCATGTGACACTATAATGAAAACAGTTTGCGCGCTCATCCTTTGCTGAAACGTCTTCGTCTTCATGGAGAACGTGGCTCATGATTGCTTAGCAACAGGAGCCCTTTTTAAAAGAGGAGAAAGTGGCGCGGACTGCGCTTTACACGCAACATGTGAACGTGGATCCGTGCACTTGCTCTTAAAGTGAGAGTAGCCTAAACTGTGTCTGTCATTATTGTATATAAAACAACAAAAGATAGCATTAATTGTAAGGAATCAGGATTAATAGCCTATGTATTCAAATTATACAGGACTAAAAGACTATTCCGTGTTATTTTTTCCGTTTCTAGCATTTCTGAATACTAGTGTTAGACCTAAACTTTTATCTTATTTCATGTATTTATTTGTGCTACTTTTTTCAATTTAATTCAAAGATTGAAATCAAGCTTCCTTTTGTTGTGTAAACTAAAAAAAATGACCCCATTGTAAAAACACAAATACAATGAGTGAGCAAACATTTAGCTGAACGTATTTTTTTAAATTGTCTAAAAAAACTCCCCCCTCAAGTTAAAAAATCCCCCCCATAAGAACGACCTAAAGGGGGATTTCCCCCCTATTTTCCAGAACGAAATTCAGGCCTTGAGCATCTTCACGGGTTAGTGACATCACAAACCCTAACATTTACATAAACTCCGCCCCCGGAACACGATTTATAGATTATCATGACAGAATATGCTAATCAGTGACTAGAAGATCGTTAACTCCACATCAGCTGCACACATTCATCAACTAAGCCTTCAGAAATGTCCTGTTGCTTCTACATGTCGTCACTTCTAGAGTCTCTCCAGGGCCGGCCCGAGGCATAAGCGAACCTGGCCACCAGGGGCCCCCCAATCGAGTTTAAATTTTTGTTTTGTTTTTAGATGACTTAAACAAGTGACATAAATGAATGAATGAATATGAATGAATAATTCAAGACAAGAAAATTCTGATTTCATGATCAATATACCTGCCAACAACTGCTGCTGTGTCTGCCAGCGTTTAAGTCATGCGCATAATCTAGTCACCTCGCGAGTGCATAGACAATTCGTGCGCAACTGCGCATAGTCACGGTATCGGTTTAAGTTGGAGAAAATAGCCGCAGGGGAACTTAACCTTCTAGGTGTAAGGGTAGCAGTTTGAATAAATAATAAACATAGCAGTTTGAACTCTTCTCCACTTTATTATACCACACATCAGATCACTAACTCCAAAAACCCGCGACAGTCCAGTACCAAGTGCGCACGACCAATTCCTATCTACGGCAAGCCCCGAGGGGAAAAATAGATTGCATACACACATACAACGAGCGCCAGTACATCATTACCCGTATTATAGTAACAGACTTTGTTGGATTCTGTCATGTACAATCCAACAAAGTCTGTTACAATTACAATCCAACAAAGTCTGTTACAATAATAATAATAATAAAGATGTTGAGGACAGCTACACTGTATTGAGACAGTTGAGAAATAATAATAATATTTTTTACAGTTTTCAACAATAATTGTCATTGTTGAACCCTTGTTCTTATTATGTTTCTGATGTCCCACTTTTGTCATTATGTTTTGCAAATAATTTATTTTATATAATTTTTGAGACAGTTTGTTTTAAGAAGTTTCAAAGAGTTAGTAAAAGAGTAAAGTAAAAGTTTCAACTTTTTTATTTAAGTAGGCATCTATTTTTAATTTTTTATTTATTTTGTATTAATACATAACCTCACTGTATTCATTTATAATGTATCATTATTGCGTGACATTTGTGTCAATAATTGTCAAGCACAGGTGACTCCGCGTAGTGGGAGGGGGCCCCCAAATCAAATTCTGCTTAGGGCCCCCAAAAGGCTCGGGCCGGCTCTGACTCTCTCCATCTTTCTGACTCCGGTTTCAACATAAAAGGCTAAACGTTTTTGAAATGTTCAATGTGTGTGTGTGTGTGAGGTAATCGGAGCTGCTAACACACACGCACGCACACACACACACACCAGCTCTTGAAGCTCCGCCCCTTGTGCCGGGAGCAGCGGCTCATTTGCATTTAAAAGGATAGACACGAAAACAACGTGTTTTTGCTCACCCTTAAAAAGTGACAATTGTAACATGTTATATAAAAATATCTGTGGGGTATTTTGAGCTGAAACTTCACACACACAGACATCAGAGACTTATACATCTTGTAAAAAGAGCTTAATGAATTAATTGGATTAATTATTCAGCATATTAAAACATGAATTAGATGATTGATAAAGGCCTTCTTGATCATGTTTTGTTAATGTTGATCCATATTCCTCTGACCTGGAATCAGAAATATCAAAATATACTGGAATATCTCTCTCTCTCTCTCTCTCTCTCTCTCTCTCTCTCTCTCTCTCTCTCTCTCTCTCTCTATCTATCTATCTATCTATATCTATCTCTCTCTCTCTCTCACACACACACTCTCTCATTCTCTCTCTCTCTCTCTCTCTCTCTCTCTCTCTCTATCTATATCTATCTCTCTCTCTCACACACACACTCTCTCTCTCTCTCACACACACACTCTCTCTCTCTCTCTCACACACACACTCTCTCTCTCTCTCTCACACACACACTCTCTCATTCTCTCTCTCTCTCTCTCTCTCTCTCTCTCTCTCTCTCTCTCTATCTATCTATATCTATCTCTCTCTCTCACACACACACTCTCTCTCTCTCTCTCTCTCTATCTATCTATATCTATCTCTCTCTCTCACACACACACTCTCTCTCTCTCTCTCTCTCACTCTCTCACTCTCTCTCTCTCACTCTCTATCTCACTCTCTCTCTCACTCTCTCACTCATTCTCTCTCACTCTCTCATTCTCACTCTCTCTCTCACTCTCTATCTCACTCTCTCTCTCACTCTCTCACTCATTCTCTCTCACTCTCTCATTCTCTCTCTCTATCTCTCACTCTCTCTCACTCTCTCTCTCTCACACACTCTCTCATTCTCTCTCACTCTCTCTCTCATTCTCTCTCTCTCTCATTCTCTCTCTCTCATTCTCTCTCTCTATCTCTCACTCTCTCTCTCACTCTCTCTCTCTCTCTCACACTCCCTCATTCTCTCTCACTCTCTCTCTCATTCTCTCTCTCTCTCATTCTCTCTCTCTCATTCTCTCTCTCTATCTCTCACTCTCTCACTCATTCTCTCTCTCTCTCACACTCTCTCATTCTCTCTCACTCTCTCTCTCATTCTCTCTCTCTCTCATTCTCTCTCTCTCATTCTCTCTCTCTATCTCTCACTCTCTCTCTCACTCTCTCTCTCTCCCTCTCTCTCATTCTCTCTCTCTATCTCTCACTCTCTCTCTCACTCTCTCTCATTCTCTCTCTCTCTCTCTCTCTCATTCTCTCTCTCTATCTCTCACTCTCTCTCTCACTCTCTCTCTCTCCCTCTCTCTCATTCTCTCTCTCTATCTCTCACTCTCTCTCTCACTCTCTCTCTCATTCTCTCTCTATCTCTCTCTCTCTCTTTCTCTATCTCTCACTCTCTCTCACTCTCTCTTTGTCTATCTCTCACTCTCTCTCTCACTCTCTCTCTCTCATTCTCTCTCTCTCTCTCTCTCTCTCTCTCACTCTCGTTCTCTCTCTCTCTCACTCTCGTTCTCTCTCTCTCTCTCACTCTCTCTCTCTCTTTCTCTATCTCTCACTCTCTCTCACTCTCTCTCACTCTCTCTTTCTCTATCTCTCACTCTCTCTCTCACTCTCTCTCTCATTCTCTCTCTCTCTCTCTCTCTCTCTCTCTCTCTCACTCTCGTTCTCTCTCTCTCTCTGCACACTAATGAGAGCGAGTGAACTGCAACTCCCCGCGTCTCCGTCTCTCTGCTCTCATTCCTTTGTGCTTGTTCTTTTTTTAACCTTTCCCTCTCTCTCTCTCTCTCTACTCCCTCTCTCGCTCTCAGTCAGTCAGTCAGTGTGTGTGTGTGTGTGGAAACAGACGCCCATGTGAGCAGAGTCTCGGTGGTCTGGAGCAACAGCGCAGGAGAATCTCAACGCCACCATTCCAGCGTTCGGCTCCGGCATGTGAGAAGATGTCGGTGGGAGGCTGTGCGTGTCCCGGTGAGTGTGTGTGTGTGTGTGTGTGTGTTGGAAAGGCACACGGAGAGGTTCAGATGTGCACGTAAACATGGCTGCCCGCGGTCTGACGTTTGACTTGTCTAGCGTCTGAAGTGCAGATGATGGGGAAAATGGAGGGGTTTTGATTCGCTCTAACAGCTGTTTTGCATCAGGGACATTTACACGGTTTCCCGGATCGTTTCATGGCCGACATTTCTGAGCTGGGAAATGAAGATTTTGTGTGTTTAAATGGCAGATCAGATGTGGCTTTATATCAGCAACGAATGGAGATGGAGTTTGCGAAGTGTCTTGATTACAGGGTAAAGGTCAGGGTGTGTTTCAAGCCGACCCCTGGTGTGTGTGTGTGTGTGTGTGTGACGCTCACACACACTTAACATCAAACACAGATGTGCTCACAGGACAGAGTTAGCTTGATGTAATTAGTGTGTTTGCAGAGGCGATGTGGTTAATTGTGATTGAGAGACTGGTCTAAACGATAACTTTAACGATGAAGTTATAGTTCTAAAAGTTCACATCACGACTATAACGATAACGACACAGAGGAACAACATCGTTAGAATCACTTTCAGTGTGATTTTAAACTATAAAAACATTGACAGCCAATCAGAATCCAACCTGCTTTAAAGTCAGATGACGCAAACTCTGAATCAACACATTTTTCGAAATGTCTTAATCGTTTGTTAACAAACATTTACTTATGAGCTCATTGTTTTTATTAATTAGTACATTGTTTAAATTAAAATTTTATCTAACTGATTTTGTATATGTACATTTCTGAAATACATATCTTCAGTTTCCTCTGATAACAGATCACTGTAAAGTGTAATATGGACATTTTCTGTAAAGCTGCTTTGAAATGAT
>NW_027508870.1:355000-358169 GCF_051911475.1 Siphateles boraxobius
GCATTTAGTAGGATTAGCCTATTCTGTTTTTCACGCTATTTCTATTTTTTCATGCCAGAACACTAGCCTGCTATGCCAGCCCATGTAAACGGGCCAAACATACCCATAATTCTTTGCGTTCTGATGACGTCGCCGCCCAGTTGGTCACATGTCTTAGCGATTTCTATTGGCGTTGATTGGCGCCAATCGGACGTTCATGTTTTTTTCAGTCTATTTGAAAGTTAAGCTAATAATAACATATGTTATAACATAACATAATAACATAATAATTCTATACGGTCTGATTATGTAATTTTTTAAGTTACATAGACTGCCTCCAGTTTTCCTCAACTTGACTAATTAAGAGGCGATATTTGACCGGCATATCATCAAAATGTCCGTAAAACGAAACCTCTGCTGGTCACTTTGACCGGCACCATTTTTTTCTAGGAAACTCTGATACTAAGCAGTGTTTTATTAAAAATGTAAAAATGCAGAATGTCTCCTGTGATGGTTAGGTTTAGGGATAGGGCATAAAAAATAAAATTGTTTGGTTCCGGTTTCCGACCGACCCTGTCAATTTATGTGCGACCCAAATTTATTTTATGAGCTTGGGGAAGAAATAATACAAATTAAATAAATACACAAATAAAAAAACTTTGAGGCAAACTATAATTTATGTTTTTGTACAGCACCGTATTTGTGCTAAAATACGTTGCCTTATCTTCTCTGAAAAGCGTTCCACACATTAAGCTGACATATAAACCACACTTAAACTAAATGAAAAAACTATCCAGTGATGAAATGTTTTCTGTGATGACACAAATCTTGTGGGATGTCCTAACCGCCGGGATAATCACACAACGCGCACACGTCCGATAATGACACGTCTAATTCGCGAACTAATGACTCATTTGAACCGATTCGTTTTAATGAATGGTTAAAACAACTGGGGCCTCATGTACAAAGACTTGCATTGAATTCATACTAAAACACTGCGTACGGACAAAGCTGTAAATGTGCGTACGCACAAAAAAAACCCAGATGTATGAATCTCTGCGTACGAAGGATCCCACACATATTATCTTTGTACATCCCAATTAGCGTAAAAATGAGCGCACATGCACGAGCACAACGCCCCACCCAGTCTCCTCCCTTAATTAAATACATTTAAATATGGTAATGAGTCCACTTTGGCAAAAGAAAGGAGTAAGAAAATGGCTAAAGCAAGCGGCAAGAGACGAAACTTTACAGAAAGTGAATCGGAGGTGCTACTATCGGAGGTAGAAACGAGAAAAAAAATAATTTGGAACTTTGTCCTCCGGAATTAATAACAAAAGGAAAAAATATGAGTGGGATAGTTTGTCTGATGCCGTCAATGCGGTGGGATCTGAAAGTCGCACTGTAAACGACCTTAAAAAGAAATGGTCTGATATAAAGCTGGACGTTAAATGGAGAACTGCTGCGCAGTGACAGAGTGTGGGCAGAACAGGCAGTGGTGAAGGGGTCGATGAACTTACAGCCTTTGAGCAGAGAGTTGCCTCAATTATGGGTGACACTTTACTCTCTGGAGTAGTGTCTGCTGCTGTGGGAGACTCGGATTTACTACAGGACTGCCACGAAGGTAACCAATATTATCTGCATTTATTGAATGGAAATGTTTCCGATTCACATATGCAAATTCTTCTTCAGATGGCGCCTTTATAGCGATGTGTGTGCAGTCGATCGCTCCGATTACATTAGGAAAACCGGCTATCGCTGCTATTGCGTTTTAATGTTTGGCTGATCAACTGCATCATATGGGAACTTTATATACCTGGTAGACATGCGGATGATCCCGACCCATACCGCTGGCATTGCGCGGCTCAAAGACGACTGGCTTATTCCTGAGCGGTCTGCCAGTTCCCTTTGGAAAGAACCAGTTGCCAGGAAAGCAAGTGTTGTCAGCACCTGCAAGGGAACGGCTATTGCGTGGCTCCTCGCTGTCTCTCTCTCTAGATTCGGACCCAACTCAACACAGAGCTCCAAGAGGATAGCCGTTGGAAATCTGAAACGGCTGATAAGCCAGTCATCATCCTGGGCCAGAAAATCATTGTGGTCCCTAAAAACTCGTTCTCTTCGGATTCTGCCATAGCAATGTCCTCTAATAAGGCCAAAGCTGCCATTGCCATAGACTAAGGGTTGTATCAATTTGCATATGCTTTTATATGTTCACTTAATTGCATAATTGATAGAATATTCCCATAAGGCTGGTGTGACAATATATGTAAATTATTTTATAAATTGCAAATTAATAGCAATGCTTCCCACAGGTGGTAGTGCGATAGACTTGTAGAACAATTCATTGTGTAATGTTTGCAACTTAATTTCATTGCCGGTAAGAGTCGCCCACGGACAAAAACTATGAGAAATGTACGTACCCCAGACATGAAATTGGCGTGGAGGAACTCACATTCTCACGTTACTTTCACTGTTAGTACATCCGACCGTGAGCATGAAAGCTGGCATAAGCAAAGTTTTTGTGCGTACGCAAGATTGATACATGAGGCCCCAGATCTTTCCAACACTGAACTCAAGAGACGTATGAATCGGTGTATAACTAATCGGTAACACTTAAGCCTAGTTCACACTACATGATTTTAAGCCCGATTTAAGCCCGATATGCAAATCGTTGAGCTCGCCGAAAGGTCAGGGTGTTATCGCGTGCAAATCGCGAGGGATTAGCGGGCGATGAACGCTCGCCAATCTGTTAGAATGAAAGAGCCAACAACGCATCAAAGACGCTCGCAGACGCCTCGCAGACGCGTCGCCGAGCCTAAAAAAATATCTAGCATGCTAGATATCCAGAGCTGTCGCACGACTCAACCTCACTGATGTCATGAGCAACAGCCAATCAGAGCAAGGCATGGGTTAAGGTCACCGGGTAAATACACGATTTTTGCCGTCAGCCAAACATAAAGATGCAGCTACATCTCCGATATAAACATGCTGTACTCACCTCCAACTCTCTCTGTAGCACAGACAATCCCTGCTGTTCACGTATGTGGATCCACTCGCCCATACTCTCTTATCTTTTCTTTCTTTTAGTTTTTTTCTCTGAGCAAATCATCGCGCAAACAGTTTGCAGCACTAGTTTCTGTCTGACGTCCATATTCGCGGCCGTGTTTGTGTTCTTCTTCGGCGTGCGCGC
>NW_027508871.1:0-5000 GCF_051911475.1 Siphateles boraxobius
AAATAACTGTTTTTAAATTGTAAAAATTTAAAATTTAAAATATTACACATGTAGAGGTTGACATGAGGATCACGACATGAGCAAAAGATTGTGAGGGAATGAGGCAAGAGGTCCAGACTAGCTGCGATTCAGAGCTGATTCTGTCTCCTGTAACGGATCCGGCACAGACACAGAAGTCACCTTGAAGCTCTCGTTCCTGCACAGCTGCACTGTACACAACTACACAACTGAGGCAATCTTCCTGCGCTACGACAGTCGGGATCATCTACAGAAGAGAGAATAAAGATGTTAGGATCAGTCAAACTACAGTTGTGTTGTATCATTCAATAAGAATCCTGATCAATAGGAGTCGGGATCATCTACAGAAGAGAGAATAAAGATGTTAGGATCAGTCAACTACAGTTGTGTTGTATCATTCAATAAGAATCCTGATCAATAGGTGCAATTACATTGTGTGATATCCTGAATGTCTGTGCACCTCAGAGAGCCCTGCATTTTTAAAGAGCGTTGTAGGTGTTTTGTGAGTGTGAGGGTATATCGACTCGAGTACGGTGTGTTGAATTGACTCTGACTTAGAGGAGCCGTCCCTGAAGGACACACCATAAAGAAGATGGTCAGCAAAAATGCAGCAATTCGGTGTGACACACACACACACACACACAACACACACACACACACACACCACACACACACACACACACACACACACACACACACACACACACACACACACACACACACACACACACACACACACACACACACACACACACACACAGTTGGTGTGAGGCATTGCTACAAAAACACCAGCACAAGCACACAAACCAATCACAATGAGATGAAGAGGGATTATTTTGGAGAGTCCTGCTGGGAAGTTCCTACTTACGAGTTCTGAGGTCTTAATGATGAATTTCTTCTCTTCTTAAATAAATACCATGAAATTCTAGAGGGCAGAGGCTGAGAGATCCTTCACATGCAATCTGCAGGAATCACATCATTACGGCATGGCACAAGCTGACTGGCTCGCTGATCCGGCTTGCTCAACATTTAGATAGTGTGGTTCAGTGTTTTCTGTAAGCTAGTCCTCGTCCTCTGAAACCCTCCTCCTCCCCAGCTCCCCCCTGCCTATATTATACGAGATCCACATCTGTGTGTTTATGCAGCAGCGTATCTTACATGCTCACGTTCAGCAAAGGGTGTGTGTGTGTATTATCAGTAGCAGCGTAGCAGATCTAGTACACCAAGAACAAATACATTAACATTGCCATATTCAATAACATGCCAAAACTATTTAGAGAAGTGTCATGATTGAAATAACAAAAAAATCTCATCAAGACAGGAAAAACTTGATGTACAACAAAATGAAGCTAAATGAGAAGTTTTTTAGGAAGATTTTGTAGCTATGTTTTATATACGGTAGTACACATAAATCTTACAGATTTCAACAATTACGACTATTAGCTTTCGCCATGATTGTTTGAACAGTTGGCTTCCAGAAGTGTGTGTGTGTGTATTTACATATATTTATTATTTTAATTTTTTTATAGGATTTAGTGGTGCAATTCCTGGTGAAGAACTTTATTAACTTTATTTAAAAAAAATAGTATTAAATTAATTAGTATTAAATGCTCTTCCTTTGAACATTCTATTCATCAAAGAATATAAAACACAATAATAATAATAATAATAATAATAAATGTCTCTTTAATCACCGAATCAACATATTTGAATGATTTCTGATGGATCATGTGACATTGAAGTACATTTAGCTTTGCCATTGCAGGAAAATTTTACATCCTGAAAATATTAAAATAGAAAATAATTTCACAATATTAGAGTTTTTACTGTATTTTCGATAAATTACATGCAGTCTTTGTCAGGATTTGATACAAAAACTTTATAAAATAATTTTAAAAAATCATTAAAACTTATGAACAATTGCATACATCAATAAATTTGTGTTTTTCTCTCTTTTTTTTTCTTTTTTGTTTTTGATTGTCAAATTGCAATAATATTGAATGTCTAGTGAAGATCTTTTAAAATCCCCGTGGAGAAAATAAATGGGAAAAAATACTTTTGGATCCAAGACTATATAAAAAAAAATTCAGACAACTCAGATATGGATTTAAAAACAACCAACTTCTAAATGGTAATATTGTGGTGACATTGATGTGCACTCAATCTGTAAATACTGTGACTCTGACAAGACTTGAAGGCAGGAAATGAGAAATAGCCTCTCTATATTTAAGCCCAGAGATGAATCACACTTGAATTCCATGTGTGTATTGAATGGATAGGAACAAGAGTGTGTGAGGCCCTGAGAAATCTTCCACAGAACTGCAGCTCACGGGCTCCATGCCCACCACAGCTGGCACACGGGACGCTCCGCATGCCCCACTCTCCCACATCTGCCAGATCACCCGCTGAGGAGAGCCAGAAATCTTCCACAGAACTGCAGCTCACGGGCTCCATGCCCACCACAGCTGGCACACGGGACGCTCCGCATGCCCCACTCTCCCACATCTGCCAGATCACCCGCTGAGGAGAGCCAGAGAGTTAGAAGCTCAATTAAAGCGGTGGGACTGCAAAGCAATCTGGAGTTAGTGAGACACAAGATCGGCTATTGATCAGTCAGTCAGATGGGACGGGCACACAGACACTTTAACTATTAACAAGAGGCTTTCGATGGGTTTACATTGCAGTGCCTTTATCTCTAGTGAATGGAGCATTTTTCTTTAAATCATAGGGAAGCAAAGATTAAAATAGGCCACAGGTGTTAAAATATTGAATACCGAACTATGAGATGTTAAAAGCAAGCGGGAGTGACAGCAGACACTAGCAGTTGTCATGGTCAGAGAGTCCCATAAAATCAACTACACCAGACCTTACTCTAGCACAAATACCACAAGCTCCTGCAAAATCATAATGGAGGATATAAGGACATAGTCATATTTCAAAATATTATTACAATTTAAAATCTTTATACTGTTTTTTTTTTTCAAATAAATGTACACTTGGTCAGCAGTAGGGACTTTCAAAAACATTTTTAAAGTCCCCCTGTGGTGAAAATCAAGCTTTTAATGTTGTTTACATGTCTATGTGGTGTTTAATAATATACTTTAAGACAAACCATTCATAAGTCGACAGCATTGCTGAGTATTTTCTCCTTAAAACTGCAGTGAACCAAAGACAAACTCAAAAACGCGGTTTGAAATCGCTGGTGTTTCTGACGTCACAAACTACCTTGTAACCAATCAGATCAACGAGTGATCGTCAACGAGTGGATCTCTGAGCTGAGTGAGTGAGTGGAGGCGGGGCTCATTTGCTATTTAATGAGGCAAGGGTGTAGAGCAGGGATTGGCACGGGTCCTGGAGGTTTAGCTCCAACCCTGAAAAGAAATCTCACATGTCTGTAGCCTTAGGCCCTGTTTACACGAGAACGCTCGCGGGTGAACACGTAAAAATATTTTATCAAAATGTGCCTTTCGTTTACACGGCGACAGCGTTTTTGGGGCTTAAAAACGCAAAAAAGGGAAACCACCCTCCAGAACGGAAATCTTAAAAACGCTCCCCAGTCGCGTTCGCGTCTAAAGGGTAAAAACAGGCATGCGCCAGTACAGGAAAATAACAACCAACATGTCGGATTATTTCCATACGTCGGATCTTCAAGTTGCCCGAGCAGCTGATAAACGTACAAGAGTCTTTTTGCTTCTTTTTGATTTCGCACTACTAGGGAGAGAAGTAGAAGGACGGTTGTACGCAGGTGCGCGTACTTGGTGTTGTTGTGTGGCAGTGCATCACATCGCCCCCTAGCCGCCTGGAGTGCATACTACATCGAATTTCACACACTTTTGCGTCACCATATGCACGCAGATTTCACCCCCATAACGCTCGTCTAAACGCAGAATAAAAAGTGATAACGCAACGGCACTTTTGTGTTTTCTCTTCAGATTGTTTCCGTGTAAACATAGCGTCTGTGATCCTGAAGACATTGATCAGCTTGTTCAGGTGTGTCTGATTAGGTGGGCCCACCTGGACCAACGTTCCCCACCCCGGTTACATTCAAGCTATTTTAAGGCATGATTGAATTTTTTTCAATGAAAAACGTTTAAATATGTCATTTTGGTGATCAAAGTTGAGTTTTAAGGGATAAAATGATTGACTACAGGGGGACTTTAACTATATCTGCAAGCAGCAATTAAAGGGCCAGCACCACAAGGCAGAATGAGGAGCTTAAAATGAAGGCAACGAACATCAGACCAACTACAAAAATTTGTAAAGACATTTGGAGACAATTTTAAGCAAAATGGTTGAAAGCCCATCAATTGCTCATTACTTTGGACTAATAGGTGGCGCTGACACCAAACTGATCTGGTGTGATCAGTGTTGGGTGACAATAACACACATTAAGCTTGGTGTCAATATGTCAAATCTATCTAGAGATACAGCCTCAGGTGTAGTTTGGCATTATGCCATCAAATTCGTTGATGCGGTATAAGAAAACTGTTTCATCTATCGACACAAAATACAGAACATTTTGCTGGCATGGGCTAAAGATGTCCGGACAAAATGGTCTAGACAGAGTTCGAAAAAGAAGGACAACACAAAGTTAGGCCGACTATGGCAAATTTGGTATGTATGTTCATGGCATGACCCAAGGAATCTATTAAGATCAGTTTAATTACATTAGGCAAAAGTTATAAAAAGCTGTTAGCATTTTTTTAAATTTCATTAACTTTTTGAGTAGCTTCAGGACATGAAGCTGATTACACTTACTAACGCACAAAAAGGCAGATATGGGAATATTGGGTATTGTTCGACTCGGCTGCACCAAATGTAAAAAGACCAGCCAAACCATTCAAAAATTATATGTTTCATATCTCCTGACCACTAGGTGGCACTGCGCCAAACTGTGCAGGTACCGTCAGGTTGATATGACACACACCAAGTGTGGTCAGAATACGCGAAATCGTTGTGGAGATATTCATTCATTTGTTCTG